>NW_022631029.1:3423407-3712850 GCF_010015895.1 Lontra canadensis | reverse complement strand
AGGACTCGATCCCAGGACCCTGAGTTCATGACCTGAGCCGAAGGCAGAGGTTTAACCCACTGAGCCACTCAGGAGCCCCCCTTCATCCTGTTTCTTAATCTTAAAATGTGAGGATTATTTTTCCATTTCAAATATAAGCAATAAATGATAGCATACTCTGTGTACTTTTCCCTGCTTTGCTCTTTGTACTTTGTAACATACGGAAAGATTACTCTGGTTGCTTCTTACGGTCGTGTGCTCCACTGGGTGGAGGTATGGGTCGTTCACCTCCACCATCCCCTCTAGGCTGCTTACAGTCTCTGTTATTATCAAGCAGTTCACTCACATCTCTTTGGGAAAGATCCCTAGAAGTAAAGTGGCTAGTTCAAAGGGTAAATGAACATGTAGATTTGTTACATATGTTCTCCTTTCCCCTCTTTCATGCCATTATACTATTTTACATTCCTACGAGCAATGAATACCTGTTTCTCTGCAGCCTCACCAAGGAAGTAGGATCACACTTCTATCTCCATGTATTTTTTTTCCCCAAACAAAATGGAAATTTAATTTCTTTCTTGTAAGAGTTCAAAGGTAGATGGTCCAGGGCAGGCCTGGTGACTCCTCCACAAAGTCCTCTGAGATTCAGGATCCTTCCATCTTGAACTCCATGCCCATTGCCTCTTGGCTCAAGGTGGCTGCTTCAGCTCCAGCCATCATTTGCATCCCAGGTAGTAGGAAGGAGGAATGGGATAGAGATGATCCAAAGAGATGCCCTCCGTGGAATTTTAATTTGTATTTCTCATTAGAACACGTTTTCAAGGGGCGCCTGGGTGGCTCAGTGGTTAAAGCCTCTGCCTTCGGCTCAGGTCATGATCTCAGGGTCCTGGAATCGAGTCCCGCACCAGGCTCTCTGCTCAGCAGGGAGCCTGCCTCCTCCTCCTGTCTCTCTCTGCCTGCCTCTCTGCCTACTTGTGATCTGTCTGTCAAAAAACAAAACAAAACAAAACAAAAAACTTAAAAAAAAAAAAAGAACATGTTTTCAAGGCAATCGCATTTATTTACTGTCATTTCTTGCCCCCCCTCACCTTTTTTGGACATAGGATAGTTGATTTTTTTTTTTAAGGTTTTATTTATTTATTTGACAGAGATCACAAGTAGGCAGAGAGGCAGGCAGAGAGAGAGAGGGAGAGGGAAGCAGGCTCCCTGCTGAGCTGAGAGCCTGATGTGGGACTTGATCCCTGGACCCTGAGATCATGACCTGAGCCGAAGGCAGCGGCTTAACCCACTGAGCCACCCAGGCGCCCCAGGATAGTTGATTTTCTTATTTGTTTTTGGAAACTATGTATTAGGTATATTAACTCTTCTCAATATAACTTGCAATATAACTTTTTCCTACTTCATCATCTACCATATTACGTTGATAATGATGTGTGGTGACATACAAAACTTTGTTCTGTTTTACATATTTACAGACTTACATCCTTTCCCTTCTTCTGGGCTCTGAATTACCATTAGGAAAGCTCTCTTCCTTCCCAAACAGTAAAGGAGTGTGCACACATTGTCTTTTAGGGTTTGTAGGTGTCTGTTTACAAACACATCTCTGATCCATTAGGGATTATCCTACTATACCTGGTGAGGTATAGACCCAATTTTATATATGTGTTTGTATTACTCTCCAGTTGTCCCAACAACATTTTTCCTCTCATAAATTTGAAACCGAGGAGAGGGAGCTACTTTGGCCAGATGGCAGCACTTGAGCTGAGTGACCTGAAGGAACAGCCAATCAGGAGGAAGAGCTGAGGGAAGGAGCTGCAGGCCGAGGGACCAGCATGTGCAAAGGTCCTGAGGTGGGAATGTTGTTGCCCTGAGTGAGGACCAAGAGGAATGCTTGTGGCTGGAGTGAGCAAATGAGGGAGAGTGGAGGGAAGAGAAGGTGGAGAGGAGAGCAGTCTGACTTTATTCTGAAGCCTCCGGCGTGCAGAGAATTTTCCAGCCCTGGTGTACAAAAGGTCCTGTCTGGCTCACGTAAGGCCTGGCCTGCCATTTGTCAGATGTGGAAACAGACATAGGGCGGCCCGGTGGAACCGAGCGCAGACAGTGGGTGAGGATCGCGACTTCATTTCCCTGAAGAGGACCTTAGGCCAGCGGCCTCCTCTTCTCGCCTAGTGCGTGGACCAGATGGACCGGCAGCCTCATTTACACCCGCTCCCTGGAGTTGCCAGAGGGGACACCTCAATCTCCAAAAACCCTGCTTGCCTCATCTGGCGGACAGTTACTTCTCAACCCAGTAAACTTTCTCAGCCCCGCCCAGGCCCCGCCCACCAGGTACTACTCCACCTAGTCCGCCCCAAGGGGGTAACCCCGCCCCCAGCCCTGTGGCTCCGCCCACTATAGCCAAGTAGCCCTGCACCCACAGGTGCAACCTTGCCACTCGTCCCCTGGAAATCCAGACTCCAAGCTGCACACGGCCTCAGCATAGAGGTGCCGCGTCCATCCCCACCAGAACCCGCCAGGCGCGTCTGGGTTCAAGTCCACTCCTCGCTGCCCACAGCTGTGCGGCCTCCGGCACCCTGCTGATCCCTGTGCCTCCCCTCTCCTCTATGCAGTGAACACGGGACTAACCTTGCCCCCAATATCTGCCTCTGCACGTTCTTGCTTGTGACCTCAGGGGTGTCACTTCACCTCTCCGAACCTCAGCTTACCATTCTGTACAATGGGTGTGCGTGGCCCTCCCTCTTGAAAACCCTGCCCCTTGTTCCCCAGCCGTGTTCGCTTTGGCAAGCACTTAACTGCGTTTTGCCTCAGTTTACTCACATTCAGTGGGGCCGCCGGGGAGGGCGAACTTTGGGCCTGCAGGTTGGTCGCTCCGTGTAAAACACATAATAAATATTTAAGGTTGTTAGCTCAGTTGGTCCAGGAGAGGAGATGCGGAAACAGACTTGGTTGGAGGGGGCTGGCTGAGGGAGAAGCCTGCAGACCAAGGTCCCAGGGCAGCAATGAACCTCAGTTTCTTTATCTGCAAAATGGGCCTGTGAGGTTGTGGTGAGGTCAAAGGGAATTCCCCCGTGGGAGCTTGGTGACAGCACAGAACAGGTGCTTTAGACATGAGGGGTTGCCCTCTGGTCGTGTCAGGAACAGCCATCCCCAGGTGGTCCACCCTTATTCTAGAAATATTTCTCGTCGACCCCTGCCTCAAGCAGACTTCAGGTGCTCCAAGGGCCTGGAGGCTGGCATGTGCTTGGCACTTTTAAGGACAAGATTTCTGAGTCTGGCTGGAGTGGGGAGGAGCAGAGAGGGGCAGGCACTGGGCATCTGAGACCAAGGAGGGTCCCTCCCCTGGGGCTCGAGCTGAGTGGGAGGGGAGAGTGTGACTGGCCTGTGGTTCTGTGGGGCCTGTGGCAGAAGGAGGGGCCGAGAAGCCAACTCCAGTACTGAGTCCTGGCCTGGAGTCGGCCTGGGTCTGGTCACGTCTGCCCCTGCAAAGACACCTCACCCCCCAACTCACATTCCAAGCCCCACATAACCTGGGGCTTTGGGAGGAGTTGGGAGGACACAGAGAGTCCAGAGTCAGGCCTGTGTCCACCCCCGGTGCTGCCCCTGCTCCTCCTGCCCCATAGGCCCCAGGGCCTGTGGCCATGGCTGTGGCCATCACAGTCCTTGGGCTCAGTTTCTGCATCTGTGACATGGGGATGAACATGTGAGCCTGGGAGGTTGAAATGCCCTGGAGATGTGGGCGGGGAAGGGTCTGGCCAGGAGCATGTGTATATGTGTGTGTGTGGGGTGGGGGGACTGGGGAGGGGTCCTCTTTAAAGGGTTGCAGAGAAAACGAGCAAACCCAGAGCATATGACATTCAATTTGGTCACTGTTGCCTTAGTTGGGACCTGCAGAAGCTGACCCTCAGAAGCTGTGGTCCAGGGTGGGGACATAAGATGGGGAGGGAGGGAGGGAGCCTTGCAGGTGACACTGGGCAACAGGGGCACAGTCCCACTGAGGACCTGGGGGACGTGGCAGAAGGGTCCCACTCCAGGGACGACTTGGCACTTCTGGCCAGCCCCACAGGTGGGCAAAGTGGGCTGACACCAGAGCAACGGCATTAAGAACCGGGCAGGTCCTAGGGGGACAGAAGAAACCGCTCCAGCGCTCGCTCTTCGCTCCTCATCCCAGTGAATCCTCCCCCGCCCCTCGAGCCTGGCGTCAGTGCCCTCTTGAGTAGCTAAAGTAACTGAGGCCCAGAGAGGGTGCGCACACGCCCCAGTCACACAGCCAAGACAGGGCAGACCCAAGATGCCCCCAGGGTCTGTGTGGGACAGGCAAAGCCTGGAGCTCTAGTCCTACCCCCAGACAACGGGTACCTGCCCAAGACCCATGGTGACTGCTGTGATGGTCAGCAGGGAAGAGGCCCCAGGATTCCCAGGCCGTGGGTTTCATGGAGCCAGCTTTCCAGAAGGGATGACCACCACCTCCTTGGTCATCAGCCTGACCCATGAAGAGTCTGTCCCTCCATACAGCTTATCCCTTCAGCCTCGAAGACATCCTGAGTCTAACTACTTTCACCTGGTGCTGGCCCAGTCTCCTCCCAGAAGCCCTCAGCCCTGCTTCCAACTCTCTCATGCCTCCCTAATTCTGCCAAAGAGGGCTTCTCCAAATCCTTCTATGATCTTCCAGCCTGGTGGGAATAGAACTCAAACCCCCACCAAGGCCTTGCCCCATCTGGACCCTCCCACTACCTCCACCTGCAAGTGAGCACAAGCTACTTTTTTTTTTTTTAAAGATTTTATTTATTTATTTGACAGAGAGATCACAAGCAGGCAGAGAGGCAGGCAGAGAGAGAGGAGGAAGCAGGCTCCCTGCTGAGCAGAGATCCCGATGCGGGGCTCGATCCCAGGACTCCGAGATCATGACCTGAGCCGAAGGCAGCAGCTTAACCCACTGAGCCACCCAGGCGCCCCCTCAAGCTACTTTTTGTCTCCCCCTGTCACGTACATCATTCCCACTGCTGGGCGTTTGCACATGCAATGCTCTCTACAGGAACTCCTTCTCCTGTATCTGCCCCTTTCACTGAGTTCCTCTGTCCCTTAGGTCTAGCTACCCCTGTCCCTGGAGAGCCTTATCCCACTCCCCCAGTCCAGGTTTGGCTCCTTGATATAATCTCTCATTGAACAAATTCTTTTCTTTCCAAATAGCTCTGTACATACTTAGACATTCATTTCTCTGACTATATCTTCTGCACTGGGTCATTGCTCAATGGGGACAGGCCCAGGTCTCTGCTTGTTCCCAGTAACATCCCAGGCTCAGCCCAGGACCTGCACACAGTAGGACTCAATGAGTGCCCAATAAACCTCTTCCATCACCTCATCCTCCCCACCCAGGCTAGGACCTCCCTTTGCCATTCTTTCCTCCAGCAAACAGTTATTGACTGTGTGCCCCCATGTGATCCCTCAAGATTGCAGGTGGGGAAAGGACCCAGCCTCTCAGCCCTGAAGTTCCCTCTATGTCCCTCTTTCAGTGCCACATGTCCCCAAATTATCCCTGGTCTCCTTCATCCTCCTCACTTACTCCGGGCCCCTGAGCCTAAAACCATGGGAGCCCCTGAAGCCTCTCATGCCCAAACCTACATGCACTAGGGTCCCTGGTCCTCAGCTGTTCGGCTGACCGTTTGCTATCCCCATGGCTCTTAGGTTCCCACCCAGACCCCACCTGGACTCCTCCCTAGACCCCATGTATGGCTCACCCCAGAGAGTCATGCCTGGCCCACCTCCCTTGTTCATACACCTTCATGGCTCCCCAGCACTCTCAGGTGCTAGAGGGAGGGCCCCGTTGCTGCCCTGGTGGCCTGGAGGCCCTGCCCTTGTGTGCAGGGCCCACTGGAGGCCAGGAAGCCTGGGAGGAAGCCAGAGAAGAGGCTTCAGATCCTGGTACTTAGCCCTTGCCCACTCCATCCAAAGGCTGCTGGGCCATAGGGAGAGCCTGTTTTTGAAGGTCAGAGGCAGCCTGCCACTCACTAGCGCCTCACCCCAGCAGGGCCCACAACACCTCTTACTTGTAGCCTCCCAGAAAAGTGCAGCTTCTGCTAATGGGCTGAGGCCACCACCAGCTCTGCTTTGACCAAACCCCGCCCTACTGTTCCTGAGTCCCACCCCTCACCTGCTGCCTCCCCCAGGCCCAGCCCCCTGGCCTGGCCCCTGGGGGACACACAGCCCCACTGAAGCAGTTGTCAGCCCACAGAGGCCCAGACTGAGGCCATCTCTCACTGCCATTTCACAGGAGGGAACCACTCTCTTAGAAATCCACGATGGTAATGATAATTGATGTGTCGAGTAGCCTCAAAGCAGGGAACCTCCTGTCTGTTTCAGGAGCAGGTACCGAGTCACCTCAAAGACTGAGTAGTTTTGGGGCACCTGGGTGGCTCAATGGGTTAAAGCCTCTGCCTTCAGCTCAGGTCGTAATCCCAGGGTCCTGGGATCAAGCCCCACATTGGGCTCTCTGCTCCACAGGGAGCCTGCTTCCTCCTCTTTCTCTCTCTCTGGCTGCCTCTCTGCCTGCTTGTGATCTCTGTCTGTGAAATAAACAAATAAAATCTTAAAAAAAAAAAAAAGACTGAGTAGTTTTGCAAGAGGGGAAGGAGAAAGGGCATTCCAAGTGGTGGCACTGCTCGGACAAAGGTGTGGTGGCCGAAGGGGTGGGAGGGGAATTGGAGGTCTGCGCTTGACCTGGTGTCACTGCACTGTGGGGAACAGTGGGAGAGAAGGCTGAGCTGGATCACAGGGGGCTTGGACACCTATAAGAACCATAACCGGTCCCAGCATTTATTTATTTTTTTTTTAAAGATTTTATTTATTTATTTGACAGACAGAGATCACAAGTAGGCAGAGAGGCAGGCAGAGAGAGAGAGGTGGAAGCAGGTTCCCTGCTGAGCAGGGAGCCTGATGCGGGGCTCGATCCCAGGTCCCTGGGATCATGACCCGAGCTGAAGGCAGAGGCTTCAACCCACTGAGCCACCCAGGCGCCCCGGTCCCAGCATTTATTGAGCACCTACTGTATGCAAGCTGTCCGGCACTAAGTCCTGTTTATTTACGATGACTCCTCACACTGCTATTGGAAGACCAAGCTCTTGAGGGTAGGATGGTGACAGAACTAGGCCCTCAGGGGGTTTCCTCCTTGTCTGGGGGCAATTAACTCAGAGCGTCCAACAGAGAAGCATGTTGACTGTTCCCCAGCTGTTTAGTAGACACAGAACTGGGAGGCCCCTCTGTTACCGCCATACAGGTTCCCCCAGGCACTTAGGTTGGGCTGTTTTGTTTTTTTTTTCAAAGATTTTATTTATTCATTTGACAGATAGAGATCACTAGTAGGCAGAGAGGCCGAGAGAGAGGAGGAAACAGGCTCCCCGCTGAGCAGAGAGCCCGATGCGGGGCTCCATCCCAGCACCCTGGGATCATGAAGGGAGCCGAAGGCAGAGGCTTTAACCCACCGAGCCACCCAGGCACCCCAGGTTGGGCTGTTTTGTTTTCTATTTTTTTACTCTGTCCAGAGAGTGCTCATGCTGACCAGGAGCCAGGAACTGCAACCAATGGGGCCCCAGGGCTCGTGTTTTATGTTTGGAGACAATTATAGGTGTCAGCTCAACCCGGGAGAGGGCAACCCTTCTCTCCTCCACCCCCCACCCCCTAGGTCCAACTCCGCAGCCACTCAAGGCCCGGAGGCCCCTCCCTAGGGCCAGAGCCCCCAGCCTGTCACCTCCTGGGACACCTTCTTACCGTTACCTTGGGGAGTCACTCTTTGGAAAAGTTTCTGTTCACCTCCCACGCTCTGTGTGGTTAAAGGCACACTATTCATTTGCCCTCTGGCTGTTTATAAAACTAGACATCGAGGGAAATGCTCTTAAGCCAAGAGAGGCCAGGAACTGTGTGACCCGCCTCTGCCCCCCACCTCACCTTGTCAGAACGCCTTTTTCCGGGGGGTGGATTTTGTTTTTTCTTGCTGGGCCCTGATCCCACTCTCTGTGATATATCGTGCCTAGCCTTTTTGCGAGACATGACAGCGATCCCTGGATTCTGATCGTTGTTTCAGGAACATTCATGTTCAACAAATTTTTACTGAGGACCTACTGTGTGCCCGGCAAGGTTAGTGGATGAGTGAACCAATACATGAATGAAACAATGTCAGGGAGAGATGGGAGTTATGAAGACAGTTAGAGGACCCATGGAAAGTGCTAGAAGATGTATGGGGGAGGTGGTTGGGTGTGGCAAGGGGAAGCTTCTGGAAGAGGTGGCATTTGAGCAGAGTTTTCGGGACTTTCTGGAAACCAGAGATGTCAGGTTGCAGGTCTCTGATTTTAATCCACATCACATCTTGCAAATCAATCGTCTCTAATATTTATTTGCAAATGTCAGATGTCCAAGGAAATGGACACACTCAGCCACTGCTGCTGGCAACAAATTGAGACATGGGGTACCAATATGGAAGGCAGGGTGGCCCTAGGTACCCATCAAAAGCCTTGAAAATATAATTCCACTTTAAAAAAATTTTTTTAAAGATTTTATTCATTTATTCAACAGAGAGAGAAATCACAAGTAGGCAGAGAGGCAGGCAGAGAGAAAGGGAGAAGCAGGTTCCCTGCTGAGCAGAGAGCCCGATGCAGGACTTGATCCCAGGACCCTGAGACCATGACCTGAGCTGAACGCAGAGGTTCAACCAACTGAGCCACCCAAGTACCCCTCCACTTTTTTTTTTTTAAGATTTTATTTATTTATTTGACAGAGAGAGATCACAAGTAGGCAGAGAAGCAAGCAGAGAGAGGGGGGAAGCAGGCTCCCCGCTGAGCAGAGAGGCCAATGCAAGGCTCTATCCCAGGACCCCGGGACCATGACCCAAGCGGAAGGCAGAGGCTTAACCCACTGAGTCACCCAGGCGCACCCCCCTTTTTTAAAGGATTTTATTTATTTATTTGAGGGGGAGTGTGTGTGTGCACACACCAGTGAGCAGGAAAAGAGGAAGAGGGGAAGGAAGAGGGAGAAATTCCAAAGCAGATGTCCCTCTGAGAGCGGAGCCCTACGCGGGGGCTCGATCTCACGACCCCAAGATCCATCATAACCTGAGCTGAAACCCAGAGTTGGGTGCTTCACCGGCGGTGCCACCTAGATGCCCCTGATTCCACTTTTAAGGCTGTCCTTAAAAGGCATCCCTGCAGGAAATGACCTAGATGCTCAACAATAGGGGATCCATTTAAGAAATCACAAAGAGCCCCAGATGGACCACAGTAAAGTCCGTCAACACAAGAGGGTAGGTGGGTGTCCCTCCATGCAGAACGTGGTCCTCGACTGGTAAATCATGTGTACACGGGACGCCTGGGTGGCTCAATCCATTAAGCGTCTACCTTAGGCTCAGGTCATGATCCCAGGGTTCTGGGATTGAGTCCCGCATGGAGCTGCCTGCTCGATGGGGAGTCTGCTTCTTCCTCTCCCTCCACCCTGCCCTCTGCTTGTGCTCTTTCTCTCTCTCTGACAAATAAATCAATCAAATCTTTAAAAATCAATCAATCAATCAATCATGTATATCAGGAGACAGTTGTGGCTGGAAAATGTAAAAAAGAAAAAAATCTAGAATGAAATTAGCCATCATGTTCATAACAAGGATTTCTGGGTGTTGATTTTATTGTAAAAATTTCACGTACTCAACGGATATTTTGGGAGCATGTGGCGCGTGCCAGCCCATGCCCAGGGCAGAGACCACATCTGGGTTGAGTTTCTTTTGCCAGTGGTTTGCAAACTTACCAGTGAGCACCAAGTACGTCATCAAGTGCATAATAAAGATTCATTGAGGAAATTAAATGCTATGACAAGGGAGCTATTTCGGTTATTTACATTACATTTCGTTTTCTGAAGCTGTTTTTACACTAAGTCCATATTACTTTGGCAATCAGAAAAGAAAACATGTAAAGATGCTTCTGTTAGAAGACGTACATGTGTTAGAAGAGGGACGTGTTAGAAGATGTACGAGTCCCATGCCCTCCCTGCCCCCCCCCGACAGCCCTCTGCCTTCACAGCCACCCCTCCTTTCCTCTAGCCTGGCTCCTCCTGGCTTCTCATCAAGAGTGGGGGCCTGGGGCAGGTCTGGGCTCCTGGAACATGGGCAGTTAAGATGAGACGGAGAGATTTCCAGATGGAGGAACTGAGGCTCAGAGAGGTAAAGTAAGCTCTCCAATGTCACACAGTGCAGAATTGTCAGGGGAAGCTGTCTCCTCCCAGAGCTCCTTACTGTTCCTTAAATTGGACACAGGTCAGGCCCAGATTCCTTTCTTCCCTGTGGCCTTTTTACTGGGCTTCTATGACAGTGGCTTTATTGCTGAGGGGTGAGATGGCATTCCCCCCTCCATGGAGGCCTGGCTATTTCTTCCATGAACTTTGGGCAGAGATCACTGGTCTTCTCCTCAGTACCCACCTCCCACTGGGGTTGCTGGGCCCCGAGGAGCCTCAGCCTCAGGACCTCAAAGAGCCCCCAGTCTGGGGAGGCCAAGTCAGACACATTCATTCTCAGCTCCCTTGGGTCAGGCTTGAACCAGGTGCTCTGTCTGAAGAGCCTGGAGGGCTGCATGGAGGAGGGGACACAGAACTGGGACTTGAAGAAGGAGAGTGTTAGACTGAGAAGAGCTGCACAGATGCATGGATAGGGAATCATGGATGACGCCTGCATCTGTGGGAAGGTGGGCAGATGGGGGGGTGGCAGGGTGAATGGGTGGGTGGGTGGGTGGGCAGGTGGACAAAGAGGTATGGGAGTGGAGAAGAGGCACTTGGCCTTGGGCCTCTACACCCTGTAAGCACCGCCCCCACCCACCTCCCAGCAACCCCAATGTAGAATGTCACAGTGGTGGCGCCCCACAGCGCAGCCTGCCTTGTGGCCCCTCCTCCCACCTGCCCCCGACAGGGGGTTCTTGAAGGGCCAGCTCCTTCACTCATCTGACTCCTGAACACCTGACCTTGAACCTGCCTGATGTTGTCCAACACCACGGAGACCCAGGCTGGGCGCTATGACTGCCAGCTGGTGGAGAGCGCTGGCTGGTGTCCCCTGCAGGTCCCTTGGCCAGATGCACCCTGTCTTGGACGCAGGCCCCACTATGCAGTTTCTAGCTGGGCTCAGAAGTGCCCCCAGGAGACCCGTCAGCCTGCTGGGGAAATCCCTGGGGGTGGCCATTCTCCCAGGTCTGTAGTGCACGTTTGCCTTCATGTCCCTCACCCTCCTCACCTGGACCCTCATGGCAGTGGTGGTGGTAGTGGTGGGGTGTCATGTGCACCCAGGCACCCCAGGCCCTTGTGGGAGGGGTGCCTGGGAAGGTCCCCGATTGCAGCCTGGACATAGGGTCTCCCCCGTGTATGTAGTTGGTTCCCAGTGTGTGATCTTTTCTCTTCCCCACAGTGGCCTCCCTCCCCCAGCCCAGGGGACAGCAGGCTCCTCTGGGACCTCCTTTGGGGCTGCTTCCGTCCAGTCGGAGGCCTGGAACCTCCGCGATAAGTCCAGGGCCAAGATCAGGGCTAATGTGTGGGAGAGAAAGGAAGGCTGGACAAGGCAGAAAGAGGGTTGCTGAGATGGACTTCCTCCCTGAGGCCCTGGGAGGGATATAAACTCAGAGCCTGTGGACATCCCCAAAGAAATAATGATAGTGCTCACAACAATGTCATTTGTTTGTCAAGCACAGCCCCAGGATACCTTCTGCATCGTGACAATGGAGGAGGAAAGTATTAAAATCAGCCCATCTGTCAAAAGCCTCCCATGGCTCTCCAGTGCTCAGAGTATAAAGCCCATACTCTTTGCTGGGGACTATGGGGCCCCTTGTGACCCAACCTATGGGTCTGCCCGCCCCTAGTCCTTCCCCACAACTGACCCTGTTCTGGCCAAACCCACCTCCTTGATGCTGCTGCTCCAAGGAGCTGAGCACATTCCCACCCCAGGACCTTTGCACATACTGTTCCACTGAATCACAACCTCATCAGAGCAGCCTTCACTGACCGCCCATCTTTGCTTATTGCTTTGCCTGGTTTTCTTTCCTTGGTAAATTGCTGTTAGAATCATCCTACCTCGTGGTCCATTTGTCTTGCTCCACCAGGTAGCTGAAGTGCCCTGAGGTCAGAGCCTTCTGCAGTGCTGACACATAGTAGGTGTTCAATAAACATGCATTAACGGATTAACCCCCACCTTACAGAGAAGGAAGCCCCCTGAAAGGCCCCCACTGCATCCATGGAGATAGGCTGTCAGACCCCTGGAAGCTGAGCCTGGATTGTACCTAATCCACCCACAGGAACGTGAATACTCCCTTCTCCCTCCTATGGGTAAATAAGACTCCAAAAGCTGCAGAGAACAGGGTCTGGTCTCTCAGACCTGGGTTTAAGGCCAAGCTTTTCCACTTAGCCAGCTTTTAATTTGGGAAATTGGCTTGAGCCTCCTGAGCCTCAGTTTTCTTTTCTATAAAAATGGAGTTGGGGGTGCCTGGGTGGCTCAGTTGGTTAAGTGTCTGTCTCTTATTTTGGCTCAGGTCGATCTCAGGGTCCTAAGATTGAGTCCCGCCTCAGGCGCTGCGCTGGGCGTGGAGCCCTATTAAGATTCTCCGTCTTGCTCGCCCTCTGCCCCTCCCCCATTCTCTCTCTCTTTAAAAAAGAAAGGAATTAAAGATAGGGCCAAGGTTGGGCGCCTGGGTGGCTCAGTGGGTTAAAGCCACTGCCTTCAGCTCAGGTCATGATCCCAGGGTCCTGGGATAGAGTCCCGCATCGGGCTCTCCCCGATGAAGCGGGGAGCCTGCTTCCTTCTCTTTCTCTCTGCCTGCTGCTCTGCCTGCTTGTGATCGCTATCTGTCAAATAAATAAATAAAATAAAATCTTAAAAAAAAAAAAAAGATAGGGCCAAGGAGATTCCTCCTCCTCTAGGGTCCCTTTGCTCCTACCCATGCTGGGCAACGGCAATAATAGGACCCCTGAGAGGCCTTTCCCTGAGCTGAGACTCCAAGGAGCGCCCTCCTACCCCCTTATACCCCATCTGCAGGGGTTGCGGTGGTGGAGGGAGTCTGAGAAGGCTTCCTGGAGGAGACCGGTGGTGTCAGAGCTGGCATTTCAGGCCATTGGTGGGGCTGAGTACAAAGGCTCAGTGGTGGGGCTAAGGGGAAGCATTCAGAGCTGGGCTTCAGCTGCTAGGACAATAGCAACAAGGAGCCAGATTCTCCCTCTGAAGTCTCCAGCAGAGCCATGGAAGCTACCAGAGCAGGAAAGTGAGCAATGCATCCAGTTATGGGGATCCACGGAGCTGGTTTGGGGGCCACGCAGAGGGGCACATGCTGATTCTCGCCTGTGCCTCGGGACCGGGATTGGCCTCCCCTGGCAGACCGAGGGAGGAGGCTGCAGCATCTGAGTCACCCGGTTCCTGTAAGAACATTCGGCACCCAGCGGCCCCATGTGGGCTGTCACCAAGCGGGAACACGGCCCCCGGAGCCCCTCCGTGTTGCTTTCCCCACGGCTTCCCGCTCTCTGTTCCCACAGCTGTTCCTCAAGGCCACAGAAGGAGAGTAGGAGGAGAGGGCAGGCAGAGAGGAGGCCATGTAGGAATTTGGGAGCGTGGGGGGAAGGGAGCTTCCCTGGCTCAGGGTCCAGTGTGTCCTGGGGCTGGCTGCCTGGGCCTCAGGATCTGTCTCAGATGGGAAAATGGAGGCTCAAAGAGAGGGAGGGTCTGCCCAAATTCTGCACATGTACAGATAACCTGATTCTCTCTCAAGAGCTGCCCTGGAACTTGCGATGTAAATCTGATGATGTCCCTCCCTCTCTGTCTACAAACTCTCTCATGGCTCCCCAGTACCCTTGGGACAAAACTCATACATTACACCACCACTTATCTCACAGAGATCTCACCTGTGACCTTCTTAGCCCTCAGTGATCCCTACTCTCTTCCCATTCACTCCTTTCCGGCTATCCTAGGCCCCCACTGTTCCTCCAACACACTCAGTCCATCCCACCTCAGGGCCTTTGCATATGCAGTGCCCTCTGCCCAGAGTACTCTTTGTGAATTGTTATCCCCATCTGATCCCTCAGGAAAGGTGCAAAGAGAGGAGCTCACATGTTCAGTAACATTCATCAAACCGGTGGGAGTCAGGATTTGCACCCAGGCCCATCCAACTAGCCTCCCCAGCCTTCTCCCCACAGTGGTGCCACATTTAAAACAGGCCTCCAGAGCCACACACCTTAGAGCTGGATGATTCTCATTCCCTCCAGATCTTGCAACCTCCAGCTGGGTACCAAAGACCCTGAGGCCTGGGGCCCAAACCACCCCCCCTGCTCAGGGAACTTCTGGGCCAACCTGACCCCTAAATTTCCCACTGTCCCTCCTGATGTGGCCGCAATTATCCCGCCCCACTTTCTGCCCTTCATGCAGAAGGATGGCGGAGCCTTCAAGGACGATACAGCCAAAAATAATCGGGCCCCGACCTACCTCCCAAAAGTGGGGCAGCCCCGCCCAGCCACCTGGCACCGCAGAGGTAATTAGTGCATGTGGCAAATGAGGGTAATTAGGTCTGTGGGAATCAAGCCACAGATCCAGGTTCGGAGTTCGGAGGGGGCTCAAGTGCTACTTACCCCCACCCCTCACCCAACACTGCTCTTGGGAGCTTAAGTCCATAACCCAGTGTCAGATGTCGTCCCCCACCCCAACCCCTTCATGCCTTCCTGGGGGCTAGTTGTTTAATGAATTAACCTTGGCCTTGTGCAGAAGTTGAGTTGGATTTGAATTTAAGGTGGGGTCTCTTTCTAGTGATGAAGAATCATCAATATCAAGTCATCAAATTCACCTGTGCTAGGACCCCCATTCATCCACTCCATGCTGGGAGATATCAAGCCCAAGAGTGGCCTCAGCTCAGCCCTGAGAGGCCTTCGGGCTCAGGGAGTGACAGCAAGACACAGATGCCCCTAGTACCTAGGATCAGGGTTGGGTTGGAAGGAGGGAGGATGTTGGGGAAGGTCTAGAGGGAGACAGGAGGGCTTCTCAGAGAAGAGGTCATTGGAGGTGGGACTTTGAGGGATGAATAGGAGCTTCTCAGGATGCTAAGGTCTGGTGACTGGCCCTATTGCCCATGTTCAGGGGAACGTGGAGAAAGAGGAGGAGTGTGGCTAGAGGAGCACATAAGGGCTCCCTAGCTAAAGATTTAGAGGTTATCATGCCAAGTTGGACCCATTTCTGCCCTTGAAAACTCATGCCTCGTTGGGATCCTTCAACCCGTAAAAGAAAATCTGAAGAATTTGGCTCAGGATCAAAACTATATGTCCAGACAGCCAAGAATAAGTGTAATGTTACGACAACCAGCATTTATTAAGCTCTCAGGGTCATGCCCTTTTCACACAAGGACTTGTTGGATCCTTAAAAGAAACTTCAGAAATGGGCACCATTTTTATGTCCATTTTATAGATGGGGTAACTAAGGCACAGAAAGGGAAAATGACTTCTTTAAGGTCACACTGCTAGTAAGAGGCAGGGCTGGAAGTCAGTCCCTGGGCATGTGATTCTGGAGACCACCAAGGACCAAGACCAGGGATTAGAGATCCTCTTCTTCTTGAAGCATTTAAAGAGTTCCTGCTGCAAGTCAGGCTTGTTCTAGGTGCAGACCCATGGAAGAGGTGGACAGTAACCAAATCATGTCATAAACAGATCTAAGTGGCCACTGTCATCCACACCTGGGCATGTGGCTTTGAGAAAAGGTGACAAACTCCCTTTGATCTGGTGTGATAGGAACCTTCTAGGGAAGAGAGACAATTTAGCTCAGTCCACTGGTGGGTCAGCTTTAACTAGGCGGAGGCCGGAGTCTAACCCACAAGAGACACTCTGCAATGCAGCCTCCCTAGAGCCAGATAAACTGTTCAAGTCTCTGCTTGCTCCCTTCTGTGACAGGAAGTTCATTTTCTTATATCTTCTCTCAGGCCCAAAGGAAAGCTATCACTTCTTATCAGCCACCCTGGGGTGGTGGCCTCTGCCCAGTCTGTAAGGACAACCCCAGGCAGAAGAGGACTCAGGCTGGGGTGGAGGTGGTAGCTTAGGGCAGCCCCCTCCCTACCAGTCTACCCAGAGGCAGCTGAGGAGCTGCTTGTGTTACCTGGATTCTCCTGCCTTCTCCCTGTACCCCCAGCCCTGTAAGCATCAGCCCATTCTCCAGGTGAAAAAAGTGAGGTCCACACTGACAAACCACTCCCTCAATTTGTACTTGAGTAACACAACTTCAGGTCAGGACTGCTCAAGGCGAGCCCCATCCTAACTCCTCCCAGAGGCCTTTGAGTGGGGCCCAGGGAAAGATTTCAACTCCCCACTCTCCCTCATGTTGTTGCCTTCTGCCCACACAAGGAGTAAAGTCTGCCGGGGCCCCTCTCTTGGCTGCCCCCACGGAATGGCCACCTGGCCCTGAGTCTGCTGCCGGCCAGCACTCAGCACACCCTGAGTGGCTTCCAGAAGCCTAAGCCCTGTCGGCACCTTTCCCAGTTACTTTTTTTTTTTTAATCATTTTTTTGGTAATAAGGAAAAGTCACTCTTTGCACAGAACAGACGGTATTTTCTTTGTTCCCCACAATGTTCAAAGCGTTTTGTGGCTTCAGGCCTGAAAGCCAAGCCAAAACCTTTCCTTGTGCAGATGCCTGGTGCAGTTGAAAGCAGTTGGGGAAACAGCCTGAGCCTCAGTTTCCCTAGCAGGGGTGAGCAGTTCCTCTCATACTGGGTAAGGCTGGGGCTCCAGGATGGGCTAGCCCTCCAAAGAGTGCCCAGACCTGTACGCAACGGAAGTGATCACAGATAATACAGATCAGGGATCCCAGAGAAAGTGATGGGGGCCCAGTGCAAAACACGGCGGGATCCCTTCCAAGCCCCAGAGAGTCAGAAAAGCTTCCAGGAGGAGAGGGGCCAGTGGAGCTGAGCCTGGAAGGATAAGTCAGAATATACACCTGCAGAAAAGGCTTTCCAGGTGGAGGGAAGAGCTTGGGCAAAGGTAACTCCATCGTGGCCCCGACATAAGGCTCCAGAAACCACGTGACCTAGAATTCACCTAAAGGTATCTTGAAGATAGCTACCAGCCCAGATGTATGATTCTTGTCAGCGGGGGAAGCGGAAAGAAAAGAACAGGGAAAGGAGACGGGACAGAGAAGACAAAAAGCAAAATCTCTGAGATCATCAGAAAGTTCAAACATGAGGTTTGGGGGATCTGTGGGCCTTGGTTCGGGGGAACTGCAGCCCCTCTATCCATGACTCCGATGGCCCTGCATGACTTTGGAAGAGCCCAGAGAAAGGGCAGCCGCAGGATAGACAAGTGGGTCCCACAGGAAGACTCAGGTCTGGGGAAGATGATCCTGGCGGCTCATCTTGAGAAGGACCCCCTCTTGGCAACTGTACAAAAGGCTCCCTCTGATCAGAGATGGCAAACCCAGACCTGACGACCTTCAGGGAATTCACTCATTTGGTGGGAACGGGGTCCCAACATTCCATCTGCCCTAGGTTCTTGGGGCCCTGCAACAGAGCAATACTGATAATTCCACCATGGTTGGTATCCATTCCTTCCTCTCCTGGGAGACAAGGTGGGCAGAAGCCCCTCCCCAACCGGGGATCAGAGCTAGGTAGAAGTCAGGCAGGAAGGACTCTGATGGGACATCCCTGATCAAACCTCATGAAGTGCCTACTGTTTGCCTCTCTCAGCCTCTCTACCTCTCTTCCAGCCTGTCTCTTTCATTTCCTAGTAACACCCACAGAGCACCTACTGAGTGCAGACACCGCCCTCTGTGCTGTAGAGGTGCCCTGTCCCAAATCCCTGTCCGGTGGAGAGGGATTCCCGTAAAAAGCAGAAGGTGACCACCTCAGACAGCTAGAGAATGGGCAGCAGTGACCTGGAGGGTCAGGGCCACCCCTGACAGGACGATGAAGTCACGTTCTCCACCCGTCTGTCTCCCGTGTCTCTCTCTGATATCTCTGCTTCTGGGTCTGGGTCTCTGTCCCCATCCTCACCCCCGGTCCCTCTTCCCTGGGACTCCCTCCCAAGGCTGGTCCTGTCCCGCCTTCCTCCCGGCTTCCGCCCCTCCCTCTCCCCCTCCCCCCCACCGCGGAGGGCCGGCAGGGGGCGCTGCGGGGCGGCCTCGGCAGCCCGGGGAGGCGGGGCGGGCGGCGGCCGCGTCGGGACCGGCCGCGATGGGACCGGAGGCGGCGCGGGCGGCGGCGGAGGCGCAGACAAAGGCGCGGGCGGTGCGGAGGGCGGCGCGGAGGGCGCGGGCCCCGGAGCCAGCAAGCGAGCGGGGCGCCGGGCTGCGGGGAGTCGGCGGCGCGGGGCAGCACCCGACTCGCGCCCGGACACTCGCGGGGCGCCGAGCCCGCAGGGTGAGCCCGGCTGTCCGAGCCTGCGCCGGGGACGCGGGGGGCCCGAGGTTCCAGGACCATGGGGAGGGCGCGGCGGGTCCCCGAAGTTCCGGACAGGGAGGCTGGGGGCGGCTCGGGGATCTCCGAAATTCCGGGGCTTAAGGGGGCGCGGGGGCCTCGAAGTTCCGGAGTCGGGGTCGGAGAGGGCACAGGGCGAGGGGTTCCCAAAGTTCCGGACCCGGCGTTGGAAGAGGCTGCGGTGTCCCCGACGTTCCCGGCCTGGGGTAGGGAGGCGGCGCGAGGAGATCCCGAAATTCCGGACCCGGGGTTGGAGAGGTGGCAGGGAGTCCCCGAAATTTAGGAGTAGGAGGTGGCGCGAGGGATCCCCGAAGTTCTGGACCTGGAGGAGGCGGAGAATGTGTCCCCGAAGTTCTGGGCCCGGAGTTGGGGGGCGTCGCGCGGATCTCGGAAGTTCCCGGGTCGAGGGTGGCACTTCCCGAAGTCGGGGAGCGTATTGGGCGCCCCGCTTCTGACGCGGATGGGAACTCCTTCCTTACTGAATATCAGGCCCCCCGGACTGGGGCGCATGGGGTGGGGCTTCGCCCCCACACGCAATTGGGGATCCTGGGCACCGGGCGGGGTCGGGGCCTCCTCCGGGAGCCCCGCGGGCCGGCGGCGTCCGAGGCACATGACTAGTTGGTGAGTAACTTTCCCCAAAGCTGCAAGTCGCGGCAGGACCTTCAGGGCCGGAAGGGCCTGTGTTTCTGGGACCCCTGCACCCTGGAACCCTGCTTAGCTCCAGGACCTGCTCCCAACCCAGGCCAGAGCTGCCGCCCCTCCCCCACACAGGGACTCCGGTTTCAGACCCTGTGACCGGGGCAGCAGCTGCCCAGGACAGGGTGGGGGGGTATCCTCTGACCTGAGGAGGCCGCTCCGTGGGGGGCCTCCCTTCCCCCACTTTGCCACCTCCCTTCCCCAGGTCCCTGCTGGTCCTCTACAGATGCCCCGGGTGCAGGTTTTGGGGGCACAGAGGTGAGGGTCAGGAATTCTCTAGGGCAGCCATTCCTGGTTTCTGTGGGGTTGTGACTAAAGGCACCAAGAGGAGCTGGGGGGCCCCCTCTCCCAATCCTTGATGCCACCCAGCCCAGCCCTATTGGGATTGAGTGGGTATGGGTGACCAGGAACTGGGCACCGAGATAAACTTGTTGGGCTACATCTTACCTTTTAACTAGGCTGGGAGCTCCCTGGGGATTGGGACTCTGACTCCAAGATGTGCTTCTGCCCTACAGTGGAAGTTGAGGGGTTCCCCTGTGGATTCTGGGGGTGGGGGACTAGTCTCCCAGTAGGCGCCTGGTCCTGCCCCACATTTGGATGGAGATCCCGGTTTGGGGAGTGATGAGTGAATGTGGCAGAAAATACCAAGCAGGAGTTCACCTTGGCCTTCTCTACCTACCCCAAGATTGAGGGGGTGTCACTGGGGGTTCGGTAAACAGCATGCTGAGAAGTTTATGCTGGGATATCAAGGGCCACCTGTCTCCTCTCAGAGAGCCATCTCCTGCTCGGCTATGTGGGGGCTTCCTCAATGGAGAGGGACAGGGTCTTTTTGCTCTGAATGATCTGCTGATGCCCTTAACCTTTTTGACTGACGTTCTATGAATGGTGTACCTTGGCAGTGGGTCCTGAGGTTGGACCTGCTTGGTTTCCTTAAGCCTGTCCTGGAGAGACACTCACAAGCCCCCTCCCCTCCCACCCCCCCCCAGAGACTGAGCCCGCAGCTCCTGCCATCCCTCTGGCTGCTTCTTGGAGCCCACCCAGCCCAGCCTGACCAATGTCCACAGCCAGGTGAGCCCCCGCCTCCCCAGCTTGGCCCTGAGTCCCCTGAGTGCTGCTTAGCCCCTCTGAGAATGCTCTCCCCCCTGCAGGGAGCAGCCTATCTTCAGCACACGGGCGCACGTGTTCCAGATTGACCCAGCCACCAAGCGGAACTGGATCCCTGCGGGCAAGCACGCACTCACTGTCTCCTACTTCTACGATGCCACCCGCAATGTCTACCGAATCATCAGCATTGGGGGTGCCAAGGTCCTGGCAGGGCCTGGGTGGGGTGGCAGGCTCCTGGAGTCTCAGAGACAGGCCTGGGTCTGGTCATTGCCTTGCTGTGTGCCTGGGGGATTGGGGTTGGGAGGAGCCCAGAATCAGTCTCCCTCCTGCAATGGCTCACACCAAGGACCTCCCAGGAGCTAATTAATATAAAATGACACCCTGGAGGTTTCATGTTCATTATTATCAGTCTCATCAACCTTGAATTTTGTGTCCCCCCCCCTCCCCAGGCCATCATCAACAGCACTGTCACCCCCAACATGACCTTTACCAAAACCTCCCAGAAGTTCGGGCAGTGGGCAGACAGTCGCGCCAACACTGTTTATGGCCTTGGCTTTGCTTCTGAGCAGCATCTGACCCAGGTGGGCTTGCAGGGTTCCGTGGTGGGAGGGACAGGGCTGGGCCTGGGTCTTCTCCCAGGTACACTGGGGCCCCTGGGCAGGTGTTGCAGGATGGCCCTCCGAGTTAGATAACCCTTCCTGGTTCCCTGGATCATGTCTCAGCTCGGCGGGCCACCTACTCCAATTTTGGACACACCCTGACCTTCTCTGGGTGCCTGGGACGGGCTGGGAGTTCCCTCACACACCCTAGCACTCACTACCTTCTTCATCGCCTCCCTCCACCCTCTGCTGTCTCCAGACTTCAATATTGTCTCATCCCATTTTTTCCCCGGATGGATAGTGCTTTCTGATTCCTAATGAGATCGTGAGGATTCTCTTGCTTCTAGAAGCTTTCATTTTCCTTTCAAATTTAGGTCTTGAATTAATTTCTGTGGGTGGTATAAGGCAGGAGTATTTTTTTCCCACTGAGTATTCAGTTGCTGTTGGACTGTTTTTGGAAATGACTTCCTCCCTCCCCCCACCTGCCCCACCAGTGAATGGCACTGGCCCCTTTGTCCCAGTCAAGTGACTGTTTTTCTTTAAAATTTTCTTTAAAATTTCTTTGAAAATTTTTCTTTAAAAAATTATTATTCAATGAAAGAAATTTATTTTAAAATGAAAAACAGCGTATCCTACCCACCCTAATTGGAAAACTGGTAGCATGGTAAAGGTAATATAGTAGGAGAACAGGGCAATTTACATTCTCCCTGGGCACAGGTGCCCTCTCAGAGGCTCTGAGCCCAAGACTTGCTTTTTCTTTGTTATAAAACGATATATTCACAAGTGTTCCAGGCACTAAAGAGAGCACCCACCTGAGGCTCTCCTTGCTGAAATAAGCCAGACTGAGAGGAAAAGGGGAGCCCTTTCTCAAGGTGGCTCGGTGTAATCCACTTCCGTGAACATCCCACCCACGCCATGATACTCAGTCTGCTCGCTGGGACATTTTCCAAGCCTTCTTCCAGTTCATGAGATGAGAGGATATGCGCGGCTCCTAAAGTCCCTTCCAGAGTGACAGGGCTGGCACTGGGTGGGGGTGACCAAGTGGGGCCCTGGGAGAGGGGGCTGGGTTTTCTTTGATTGTTTGTTCTGCTTCTCCGCCCCCCCCCCCCGCCCCGCCCCAGTTTGCTGAGAAGTTCCAGGAAGTAAAGGAAGCAGCAAGGCTGGCCAGGGAGAAATCTCAGGATGGGGGGGAGCTCACCAGTCCAGCCCTGGGGCTCGCTGCCCACCAGGTCAGTACTCCCTGTCCCATGCCTCCTAGTCACTCAGCTGCTACTGAGCGCCCAGGTGCTGTGCAGGTGCCTGAGACCAGTGCTCACAGATCGGGTCAAACTAGACCTACAGTAGGAGCCTTGGAGGGAAAGTGTCAGGAGCACGACCTGGGGGTCTGGCTAGGCTTGGATCCCTGAAGGCCTGGAAACCAGCTTAGATGGGAGAGTAGAAACCTGGAGGTTAAAATAGCTAAGTAGCAGCAAGGCGGCAGAGTGAAAAACTGTCCTGGGAGCCTTCCGCCATTGATTTATTCAGCAGAATTTACCGACCACCTACTGTGTGCCAGGCCCAGGGCTGGGAAAGAGGGTTACAGAGATGAAAAAGCAGGCTCCTGGTCCAGGCAGTGAATTCAGCATGGAAGAGAGCTTCTGGTCTGAATCTTAAACTCATGTTGAAATTTGGCCCCAGGGAAGGGTAGTGCCATGAGAGGATAGCACAGAGGTTTTACATCACTTCCCCGACCTTTGCAGATTTTGAATATCTCAGTGGGTTTATTTAGACTAGCCTGCCTCAGGTGTGCTCCTGGGGACTTGGTGAGAGCCCAGGCAGGCAAGGTGGGGGTACAGTTCCCAGAGCTCTAGCCCAGGGGTCCTGGGGAGCCATAGAGGGTGGATGAGGAGAGGAAGGGCGTGCTCGCATCCTAGCGCTAGAAAGGACTCCTGTCTTCCGTCACAACGCCAGTAACATCAGCCCTGATCCCAACCATGACCTAACCAACCTGTCCTTTACCGAAGCTGGACCACAGTGTGACCTCGCTTCTGCCCACACCCTTAGGTGCCCCCAAGTCCCCTCGTCAGCGCTAACGGCCCAGGCGATGAGAAACTGTTCCGTAGCCAGAGCGCGGACGTCCCCGGCCCCGCGGAGCGCGAGCGGCTCAAGAAGATGCTGTCGGAGGGGTGAGGCGGGTGGGGCGGGCATAGTACGTGGCGGGACGGAAGGCGCGGAGAGGAGCTTCCTTGAAGCCGGGGGGCGCGACCGGCCGCGGGATCTGACTGTGTACCCAAGGCCCGGGGAGGGGAGGGGGCTGACTCGGGTCCTGCGGCTTCTGGAGCGGACCGCGCCCCTCGAACGCGCTTCTCCTTTGACCACGCCTTTTCGGGGCTGACCCTACCCCTACCTCGTCCGCCCCTGGGAACTAACCCTGCCTCAGCCACGCCTCCCCGACCCTCACCCGGTTCTGAGCACGCCCAGGTGGACTGACCCCGCCCCCGACTAGACGGCGCTCCCCCGGGATGTCCCCACCTATGGCCCCGCCCCCAGCTCCGCCCCATCCCTCGCACCGCCCCGCCCTGTCACCCCCTTCCCCAGCCCGCCCCTGCCCCCTACCTGTTCGGCCTGTCCTCGCCCTCGCCAACCCTTGCGTCCCTGCAGCTCGGTGGGTGAGGTGCAGTGGGAGGCCGAGTTCTTCGCGCTGCAGGACAGCAACAACAAGTTGGCGGGCGCCCTGCGAGAAGCCAACGCCGCGGCCGCACAGTGGAGGCAGCAGCTGGAGGCCCAGCGCGCGGAGGCCGAGAGGCTGCGGCAGCGGGTGAGGGGACCCCTTCGAGAGACTCCAGGTGGCCCAGGCAATTGGGGAGCCTCTGCCTCCGCATGTCCTATCCGTCCTGGGTTCACTGCCTGGCTGTGTGATCTCTGAAGGTCCTTTCCCTGAGCCTCAGTTTCTTGTTCTGTATTATGGGTTTGAGAGAATGCCAACCTTTGTCAAACCCCCTAAAGTCTTCCCTGCTTGGAGGTGGTACCCCCAATCAGAGGAAGCTGAGTGCCTCGTCCGGGGTGTGACTGAGCAAAGGACAGTTTCCCCAGGTGTCAGGAGAGTGCAGGCTGGGGTGTCAGGGCCTGACTTTCCTGTCCACGTAGGTAGCTGAGCTGGAGGCCCAGGCAGCCGCCGAGCAACCCTCAGCCAACGAGAAGGAAGGGAGCCAGGCACTGGAGCAGCTGGAGGCATTAGTGCAGACAAAGGACCAGGTGAGCAGAGTGCATATCCCTGGGCTTCATCTTCCCTGACCTCCTACAGGGGAGCCAGGACCCCCAGAATAGACCCTGGGAACTCTTCTCTAGGAGATCCAGACGCTGAAGAACCAGACTGGTGGACCACGTGAGGCCGTGGATGCCACCGAGCGGGAGGAGACGCAGCAGAAAGTGCAGGTGTGTGTTGCTATCACGGGACAGGGTGTCCCAGCCTGCCCCCTCTGTGGGACAGATCTGGGGTCTTTCCTTCCTGATGGGTCCTGGGCAGCTGTATGCCTCTCCGAGCCTCAGTTTCTTCACCTGTAAGTGGGGTCAGGAAGAGATTTACCCAAGGTTGTGAAGGATTGGCAGGCCCTGCGTTGCAGCCAGTGTTTTGTGAGAGACAGTTATTAGTACAACGTTTCATTCTTTGACTAGGCAAGAAATTTTTAAAGAGTTTATTCATTTTTTTGACATAGAGTATGGCAGTGGGGGGAGGAGGGCAGAGGGGGTTGGGAGAAGCATGCTCCCTGCTGAGCAGGGAGCCCAACATGGGGCTCGATCCCAGGACCCTGAGATCATGACCCAAGCCGAAGGCACATGCTTAACCAATTGAGCTACCCAGGCACCCCTCAACAAGCAATTTTTGAGTCCCTGCTGAATTGCCATGCTTGACCCCATCAAACCCTCAGGGTCAGGAGCCTGCATTTGAACCCAGGTCTGACTGGTCTGGCTTTCACTGAAGACTTTTTCTGAGAAATGTTCATGGGGAATGCCCCGAGTCCAGCAGGTGAAGATTTTAAAGGATCAGGGGACCCAGAAGAGAGAAGTTGGGGAAATGCTCCCTCTTGTCTTCTGGGCAGAGTGCTCAGCCTGTGCAAAGGCCCTGAGGTGGGGAGAAACTCAACATGTTCAAGGAACCACAAGGAAGCCAGCAAGTCTGAGCTGGAATGAGCAAGGAGGGAGGGATGTGGATTTTGTTCCTAGCCTGATGGGTCACAGAAGGGTCTTGAGCAGAAGAGGGATGTGATCAGTTCTATGAACTTTATATTGGCCAAGGGCTCAGGGAGTGTCTTGGGAGAAGCTGCAGGGAGGGTAAGAGACGGATGGGGCATGGCATGGTCCAAAGTGGGGTCTGATGGTATGGCACTCAGATGCTGGATGCCCCAAGCAGGACTGGTGACCCTAGACTTGTTGGGGCCCCAAATCTTGTCTACCCTCTCCCTGCAGGACCTGGAGACCCGCAATGCTGAGCTGGAACACCAGCTGCGGGCAACGGAGCGCAGCCTGGAGGAGGCGCGGGCCGAGCGGGAACGAGCACGGGCTGAGGTGGGCCGGGCCGCACAGCTGCTGGACGTCAGGCTGTTTGAGCTGAGCGAGCTTCGAGAGGGCCTTGCCCGCCTGGCTGAGGGCACCCCCTGAGCCTGGCTGCAGGGTCTGCGTGGGAGCCGTGGGAGCCGTGGGCCTGCGGGAGCTGGTTTCAGACGCATGATTTCCGCCTGGAGCACGAGGCGGGCCGCGGGCGGCACAGTGGGCCATTCACCCTGGCAGGGACCAGGGGGCCCAACTCGGCCTGGGAAGGGCCTGGCCACAGTGCCCCCAGCTGGCCCTGGCCACTCACAGCTCAGGGGCTGTTTAGGGAGCTTTTCATTGTGTAGAATTTCTAGAATCCCCAGGGCGTGCGCTGGCGCCCAGATTACATTTCTAAGAGCGGCAGTGCGTGTCTGTGTGTTGTGTGGACACCCGGGCATCTAACCGCCGTCCCTGCACCCTCTACCTGCTTCCTCTTGGAGGCACCTCAGCTGCTCTGTTGGGCTTAGCAACCCACTTGCCCGCGAGAAGAGTAAGTTTCAGAGTCCGAGGAGCACATCATGCCACAGAGCCAGGAGTCCAGCTCTGCCCAGCACAGCTGTCCCCACTCCCTTGGGCTCAAATCCTCTTGTCTGGACCAGTTTGCCTTTAGGTGTCCCCTGGTTAAGTACCCCTCCCTTTATTCTGGCTACAAACCCCAGATTCCGGTGGGCAGGTGGGGAAGCTTCTAGAACATGTTAGTGTTCACTACACACAGGCGTCACGTCACTGAACCTGACAGCCACATTTGGAGAATGGTGTCCTTGCAGTGCCCATTTTCTAGATGAGGAAACTGAGGCCCACAGGGGGCTTCTCAAACCCAAGGTCACCTGGCCAGAATGGCCAGCACTGTAGTTGAAACCTTTGGCTTGGCCTGATGGGAATGGAGGACTGGGGTGGGGTGGGGGGTGACATGATGTTCTGGGGGCCTTGGGAAGCACCAGCAGCTGAACCCTCCTCCCCTGCCCCCACTCCTGCAGAATCCGATGGGAAAGTCAAGAGACCCATTTATTAGGTGACTCCTGCAAGCAACACACCTTTGCTCTGGGGCCCTGCAGCATCCACCCCCCAGGGCCACTGTGTGTGGAGCTGGGCCCAACCTCGTAGCCAATGTTCCTTCCTCATCTGCAGGCAGGGGCTCCAAGAAGGGGCCAGCCGGGGGCTACAAGGTGGAAAGCTGTGTGGAGCACAACATGGGTGTCCCTTGGTCCCACTGACAGGGACTGAGCAGGTCCAGGGGGAGGGGAGGAGCCCTCTGACCGTCAGTTCCAGGAAGGAATCCCAGGCGGGGCCGGTGGGGGCCACAGTGGTGCTCAGGACGGGCCCTGGCTGGGTGCCGGGGCCGAGCGCCCTCCAGTCGGGGCCCTGGGTGGACGCCCCCTGCGGCCAGCCCCCCTGGCCTTCTGCCGCTGGAGCACCTGCTCCACCTTGTCCTTGAAGCGCCGGTTCTTCTGCTTGATCTTGGCCAGCTCAGCCTTGCGCTTGGCCTCCAGGTCGGGATCCTGGCATGGGAGGACCCGCAGGTGACCGAGCTGCCAGTCTGCCTCCTGTAAGCCCTCCCTGCCATCCACCTGCCAGCTCAGCCCTCACCTTCCCCTCCAGGATCAGCTGCTTCCGCTTATTGATCTCCTTCTTTTCGTCAAAGTTGGCCGCCTCCAGTTTCTGGGGAGGGAAGGAGAGGCCGTCACGGGGGCCCTCATCTCCAAGGGGGCACCCGGGGGCCTCACGGCTTCTAACACTCACAATTTCACACTCCCTCCGCACCACGTTGACCTGCGTGAGGATCTGCAGCACACTGGCCTCCTCCACAGAGAACTCCTCCAGCTTCTTCTCTGCAGGGGCAGGGGTCCCATGGGGTGGGAGAGAGCAGACAAGGGAGAGTTTCTGGCTTAGGAGTGAGCTTCCCATGCAGTGGGGCATGCAAGACTGGCGTCATAGCAGATTAGGGTCAGGTAAGCAAGATCTGGGATTGCAGACCTGAAGAGGATAGGCTGTCCTTTTATTTGTCGCTGTTAGCAACACTATGAACTTGACGGGAAGTATTTTTTTTAAACATCGTCCTTTAGGGGCGCCTGGCTGGCTCCGTCAGAACAGTGTGCGACTCTTGATCTTGGGGTCATGAGTTTGAGCTTCACGTTGGGTGTAAGGATTACTCAAACACAGCCTTTTGCAGTCCAGAGGTTTCTGAATTTTAGGGCAGTCTGTGCAGTGATTATAGATTTTCCAGTGCTGGTTGGTCTGGGCTGCACATTAAAATACCCAAGGGGGTTGTTAAACACACCCAGACCCTGGCCCTGGGGGCTCTGACTCATCCACGGGGACCACCGATACATCCCAGGCTGAGAAACTGAAGTCCCTTACCACCGGATGTGGCTTTTGGCGGCTGAGGGCCACTGTGGGAAGCTGGTTTTGATAACCGGGCTAAAAGCCATCACTTGGGGTTGCACAGGGCGGGAAGTGCAGTCCAAGCTCTGCTCGGTGAGCAGCCCAGCAGGTGTCTCACCCAGATGCACCCGCCTCCCCCCGGCTCCTCTCCTGTCCCTCCACTCACTGATCTGCTCCTCAATGGCATGGACAAGGTGGATGTCGTACTGCGTCACCAGTGTGATGGCCTGTCCTTGCCGCCCTGCGAGGACATGCCACAGTTACCTGCTATGAGCTGGGGGCCAACAGAGATAGGCTGCGACCACCAGGCAGCTCTCTTGGTGGGAACGGAGTGAGGGCAGGTCCCTCACAGAGGAGACACAGGGTCCCAGGAGAGGCGGCTCTCCTGCTGGGCCAGCCGTCCACAGGGGCTGGTGACGTGGCTGATTTCCCTCCAGGGCATGGCTGTCGGGGAGTTTTGTCAGCGAGAAGCCTTGACATGCCTCAATGCAGAGCTGCGCCCACTAGTCTCTGTCTCCCATGTCTGTGAGGGTGACGGTGTCTCCCTCAGCACTCATAGCTGGTGAGGCTCACGACCCTTGGAGCAGCACAAACACGCGTCATTCCTGCTACCTGTCCTCTGATGACGAGACGGACCTAGAGAGCTGATGTGCCCTGCCCCAGGGCCACAGGACAGGGGAGAAGCGCCAGGCCTCAGCTGGCCACCCCAGAAACCCTGTCTCTGCCCACTCCAGGTGTGAGAATCTCAAACGAAAACATTCCCTGCCTTTGCTTTCAAAAGGATGATTCCCCCAACTTTTGACCCTGCTTCTCACCTGCGGGCTCCACCCCCTCCCCCGTCTTCTCCCACCGGCTCCTGACTTGGGCTCCTCGAGGGGTGGGCAGGGCGGAGGGACACGGGTCCGAAGGCCACCTGGCCCTGTCCGCTTACCTGCCCGAGCTGTCCGGCCGACTCGGTGTATGTAGATCTTGGGGAGCCCGGGGGTGTTGTGGTTGATGACCACCTGCACTGTGGGAATGTCCAGGCCCCTGGAGGCAGAAGCAAATCAATGCTGCCATCCACATGCAGAAACCAAGGCGAGGACCCACCCCACGTCACTCAGCCAGAAGTCGGGGCAGCCCCACCCCTTGCCAGGGTGAGCCCTCTGGTCCCTCTGTGGGGGTGCCACTGGCCAGCCCACAGGAGGGAGTACCGTGGGGCTGCTCACCGGGAGGCTACATCTGTGGCAATCAGGATCCTGTAGATGCTGGACTTGAATTTGGCCAGGGCAGCAAAGCGTTCTTTCTGTTGCCAGGTCAGGGAGAGAATTGGGAAGACTGGGGGTCAGGGTTAGCAAACATTTGAGCATTTACCGTGTGAGGCCTGGGAACATGGGATTCCAGGCTTCCCACCCTCACGGGCGCCCCCATGAGGACAGACCAAGGTTAACACATGGCAGGAAGTGTTTCAGGCAGAGGGAAAAGGTGTGGGCAAAGGCCCTGAGGCTAGGAGAGCAGAGAGGCCAAGGCTAGGGATTGGGAGGGGTGTGTCTCTGGGGCAGCCTGATCCCACACCTGTTTCATCATGGAATGCAGAGCCACAGTGGGGAAGTTGAATTTCCGCAGCATCATGCACAGAATCTGGCAGGTCCTGGGGGGAAGGACACGCTGGCAACCTCTCCAGAGCCCCGGTCAGGGGAAGGCACTCCCGCCCCAGCACACCCCAAGACGGCAAGTAGGGGGCCCTGCACAGCTGGTGAAGGAGAAGCAGGGGTGCAGGGTATCCTGCCTGGCGACCCTGGCCCAAGCCAATGAGAGTCAGCCCTAAACCCAGACTTTCCTCTTCTGGTAGCTGATAAATTCTTAGGGGGCAGCAGCCACTCAGGAGGTCTCCTCCATGTGATGTAGGCTGCGTTTCCACTCCGGCTCATGCTACAGCGTCCTAAGGACCTCCCCAAGAGCTTCAAAGGATTCTGAAGGCCTCCGGGACTGCAGAGAGGAGGGCCTGGCTGTTGGAGCCGATGTGCTGGGCCTTAGCAACAGCCCAAGACACAGTAAAGAGCTGCTGCTTCGAGGCCTTCCTGGCTGCGGCAGGGCGTTTCTGGGGGACAGCCAGAGGCCCCCATGCCTTCTGGTTAAGAGCGGGTCTTGGAGAGCCTGGGTGGTTGAGTCGGTTAAGTGTCTGTCTGCCTTCGGCTCAGATCATGGGAGCAGGGTCCTGGGATCAAGCCCCACATCAGGCTCCCTGCTCAGTGAGAAGCCTGCTTCTCCCTCTGCCTGCTGCCTCCCCACCCCCGGCTTGTATGCACGCACATGAGCCACGTGCTCTCTCTGACAAATAAAGAAAAATCTTAAAAGAAAAATAAAATGGCGAGTCTGAGGAACCCCAAGTCTTGGCTCCCTCTTCAGGAGGCGTGACCTCAGCAAACTGCTTGATCTGAGCTTCCCTGAATGAATCCTCTGAAATCTCTGGTCTCAGCAGAGGCCCCAGAGTGCCAACACTAGCCGTGTGCCTCGCGCCTCAGGCCTCATAAAGGGCTACGGGAGGGGGTCTGAGGAGAAGAGAGGCAGCTCGTGCTCACTTGCACGTGTTGGTAAAGATGATGATGGACCAGTCCTCGTGCTCGTCCTGAAAGTTCTGAATCAGATGGACCAGATAGGCATCCTTGACCTTCTCAGGCACCAACAGGTAGCGCTGGTCCAGCTGTTCCACTGTACGTACCCTGGGATGGGGGGTTGGGGGGGCCGGGCTCAGTTTCCCCTTCTGCTGAAGGGAGCCAATGCCTTGCACAGTCCATAGGCAAGAACCTCTGTTGGGTGTGGCCCCCCCACCCAACCCCTTGCCTGCCCTGCCCTGCCCCTCGGGACCTGGCTGTGGACTCACGGGGCCTGAGCCTCCCAGAAGAAGGGCTGGTTGGTGGCTAGGCCCTGAAGCTCTCTGAGTGTGTCAGTCAGTGTGGCGCTGAAGAGGAGGGTCTGCCGGCGAGCGGGCACGGCCGCCAGGATGGCCTCCAGGTCCACAGTGAAGTCGGTGCAGCCCTGCTCCAACAGCCGGTCTGCCTCGTCCATTACCTGAGAACCAGTAGCCAGGGGTAGGGGATCTGGAGTGACAGCGCTGTCCGGGGCCCGATCACGTGCCAAGCCTGCTGCCCCCCCATGCCTCCTTCCCAGCCCTGGAGACGGGCCCTGGAGTGTTCTCCCTCTAGGTCTCAGACATCTGCTCCCTCAACCATCTCAGCGCCTCAGAGAGGCCCTGCCCCCGACCACCCTGGCTAGTCTGGGCTACCTCATGTTGCTTCTCTGCTGTCTTTGTCACCCCTCCTATGGCTCTACTGGATGGCCTATGGGACACATGTCCCAAATGGATGAATCCGGGCCCTGGGCCGACTCACCAGGAAACGGATCTTCTTTATGCTAAAAGTGTTGGAGCTACGTAGGTGGTCAGCCAGGCGCCCTGGTGTGGCGATGACCACGTGCGGTTTCCGGGAGAGCTCCAGGGCCTGGGCCACCATATCTGCAGGTGGAGTACGAGAGGTGGGTCGGGGTGGGTGGCCTGAGGCCGTGGGGGTTCCCTACCTGGAGCCTCCCCGGGCCCCCTGTACCCATGCCGCCGACAATGATGCAGTCTTTCAGGCCCAGAGGCTTCCCCAGCACCCAGAATTGCTCTGCAATCTGGTAGGCCAGCTCCCTGTGGGTGTAAAGGGGTCAGGCTGGGTTAGACAGGGGTTCTGTGCCTGCCTCCCATTCCCATATCCAACCCTCAGAACTCCTGACTGTCCCTCTCCTGCTTACACACCCATCACAGCTCCCAGTTCCCTCTGGATAAAGGCTCTGATATGGAGCACTGGAGCCCCTCTGACCCAGACATCCCATGGCCGCTCTCCCACCAGTTCCACCCAACCTGGCCTCTCTTCCTCGGCAGTGGCCTCGACACCAGTCACCAAAGCCCAAAACCTAAGCATCAGTCCCCTCTCCCCTGAGGCTGGTCAGTGTCCAAGTCCCTTCTTTCCTACTCCTCAGCCCCAGCTCTGCCCAGGCCTGCCCTTGGCTCATGTGCCCACTTCCTGTCCTCCTGTCTTGCCCTCTCCTGCTCACATGCCCACAGAATTGGTTCTAATTCTCTTCCTGGCATTCTAGGCTTTTCTCAAGTTGGCTCTAACCTGCCCGGCCCCAAGTACCTATTCTGTTCCCTGCATTTCTCCCACCTCTGCTCGAATGCACTAGCAGCTTCCTCTGCCTGGCGTATCCTTCCCCAAATTTGTCCCTTTGAGAGATACCTGTCACCCTTTAAGGCATCTCTGGAATGACGTGTTCCTCGACTTCCCCTCCCCAGGCCACACTCTTACAACATACAGCGCCTACCTCTCCTACTGCTGTTAGAGGACTTACCGTGTCAACTGCCATATTTATCTGCCCAAGAACAAGTAATGTGTCTCTGTCTCGGGCTACAAGAGAACTGACAGCTTACCATGAGACAAGACCTATACTCAGCACTTCTCACGCACTATCCCAGTAAATTTGTGCCTCCCTTAAGAGGCAGGAATGATTTCCGTCCCCATTTTAAACATAGGGAAAGGGCACTCAGAGAGGTAAAGATGCTTGCCCAAGAAAACACAGATGGTTAACTCACCCAGAAGGTCTATGGGGGGCTCACCTGGTGGGTGTCAGGACGAGGCAGAAGATGCCATAGGGATCCTCAGACAGCTTCTGCAAGATGGGCAGGACAAATGCTGCTGTCTTGCCACTGCCTGTCTTGGCACAGCCCAAGCAGTCCCGACCTGGGCAAAAGGCAAAGAGGCATCAACACACACCAGGTGCAGACAAGGTTCTACTGGGCAGTTCACAATAGCTAATGTTTAATGAGCGGTTACCATGTGTCCAATGTGTCCTATGTCATTTGCGTTCTGGGCATATGAACAAATTCTAGGAGAGTGTGACCATTATTATCTCCATTGAACAGAAAGGGAAACAGAGTCTCAGAGATGTGCCCAGAACACACAGCCAGTGAGTAGCAGGCTGGAGTGGAACCCACATACATCTGACCCAAGATGCCACTGCTATCTTTTTTTTTTTTCCCAAGACTTTATTCATTTGACAGAGAAAGAGAGCGAGTGTGTACGCGAGAGGGCACAAGCAGGTCGAGTGGCAGAGGGAGAGGAGGGAGAAGCAGGCTCCCCGCTGAGCAGGGAGCCAGACACGGGGCTCGATCCCAGGACCCTGGAGTCATGACCTAAGCTGAAGGCAGACACTTAACCAACTGAGCTACCCAGGTTCCCCGCTACTACTCACTATCTCATTTGACTCCCTCACAGAGCATCCCAGCTTGGTGAAACCTGAAAACCTTCCCCCAATCTTATATCCTAGGCTGCCTATCAATTTCTCCATCTTTGTCTATTTAATACCTCAACTCTCAGCTTATTATATCCTAGGCTAGCTTTCTTTCTCTCTTTCTACAGAGAAGAGAGAGAGAAAGCTCGGGGAAGGGAGAGAAGCGCGGGAGAGAGGGGGAGAGGGAGAATCCCAAGCAGACTCTACGTCCAGCATGGAGTCCAACGCCCCCTTGATTTCCACCCTGAAATCATGACCTGAGTGGAAATCAAGAGTGGGACGCTCAATCAACTAAGCCACCCAGGTGCCCCTAACAGCATCTCTTTAATGGCAAACAGGGTTGGACTACCAGAGTGGGGAGTGGGGAGTATTCACCGGACCAGAGTCCTGCATTTACTAGTAATCTCGACAACCTCAGTTTCCGTTTGTAAAATAAGATGGTAGTGCAAACGACCAAAGTTTCTCAGTAGTGGCCATTAGTCATTCATCCCTGTGCTCTGAGGTCACAAGTTTCTGGGATTAAGTCACTTGTGTGCGGACCAAGAAATCAACTGTGCGTTACAAACGCCAACACCGCCCAGTCTACCTCTGGGACCCAGGCTCGCCAATAACGCCCAAGCATGTTCCCTCGCCTCGCAGAAGTGGCGTGGGCAAAGGCTGCGGATGGAAAGGGAGCCGATAAGACGGGGTAGGCTTCCTGGGGAAGAGGCCGAGACACACTTACCCTCTAGGATGGCGGGGATGCAGCCGAGCTGTACAGGCGTAGGCTGTTTCAAACCCAGCTGCCGACATTGTTCCACTAGCCACGATGACAGTCCGAGCTCCGCGAAACCAGCCATCCCCCTCGCCAGCTTCGTGTGAACACCCGTGGGAGCCGTGCTTTCCGGCGCGTACCGATGACGTCAAGAACCGCTCCCGTTTACTGGATCGCTAGCTGCGTGGTCCCACCCACCTCGAGCTCACTCGACCATTCCCAGCCTCTACCACATGCTTACCATGTTTTCCCGATTTCCATTGGCTCGCGCGATAAAATCAAACTACAATTCCCGAATGCCCTGCGAGTCGTCCTTGCGACTCCCGTCCTTTAACTCCCTTCGGTTCATCATCAGGTAGAAACGAGTAAACTACAATTCCCAGCGCGCCTTGCGGTGACACTCTGCTTCCGGTCGACGTGTCCCTCCGGAAGAGGAGCGACTGGGACCAAAGCGGTATGGCGCCTCCGGCTCCCGGCCCGGCCACCGGCGGCTCTGGAGAAGTGGACGAGCTGTTCGACGTGAAGAATGCCTTCTACATTGGCAGCTACCAGCAGTGCATTAACGAGGCGCAGCGGGTGAAGGTGCGGCCATTCGGGGGCGAGGGGATGATGGTGGCGAAAGACGCTTCCAGGTGGCCACTGGTCGCTCTCTTATTTTTATAAAATCTTCCTTCTTCTCGTGGCGTCTGCCCACCAGTGTATCTCTTCAGAGCACTGTGGGGAGTTAGTTACCCTGACCTTTGACAAAACTCAAAGCTGTGACAGATTTTGATACTTCTCACTCAGAGCTCGTTCTGCGCCGTGGAAGGTATTTGAGTAAGGAAGGTGTTTATGCCTCTGTAGTAATAATAGTAGTATTTGTCACTTGGGGAGAGTCCGCTTATGCCACCATACCCTCAATCCCCGTGAAGTAGGAACTGTTGTTTGTTCTCATTTTACGATGCTGACACTGCTGTTCGGGAGAGAAATGGCTTCCTCGACATTACCCTGCTCCACGAGCTGGGTTGTTTCTCCTCAAATTTGCCCATTCGTTTCTTTCTTTCTTTCTTTCCTTCCTTCATTTGTTCATTGAGCTTCTCTGTGGACCAGGCAGTGTATTCGTGCTGGGTCAAAGCAGTGATAAAATAGATAAAACTCCGAGGTCTCTTGGAAACCTTAAGCTCCTCAGGGAGACAGTAAACAAGTACATAAACAAGAAGTCAGGGGGGTGGTGTGATGGACAGTGATGGGAATGAGGTTGGTTATTTGAGAGCTAGAAAATAGCTCTGCTAGGCAGGGCCCAGCTAGTGGATGACAAGAGGGGGCAGCAGGTCCTTCTGCAGGAACTTTTAGGGAGGGACATGGACGTTACTGACACTTTGAGAGTGAACTACTGGCGGTTCTTTAGGAGTCGTGAAATTGACAGGGTCTTGCTCCCCTCCTTGTTAACCTTAAAAAGAAAAGTCAGTTATTTTATTAGGAAAATGGGTTCATTGGGGATTAACGGATAATTGCATCTTGGGATGTGTAACCTAGGCAAAACCATGGGCAAGTCCAGAGAACAGAGAGGACTCCTCTTTCACAGGGGAAAGGGAATCGAGAGGGGTTGTTATAGACAAAAACCCATTGGAGTAAACTGGCAGCTCAGAGTCCAGTGGCTTCTCATTGCCTGAGTTGTGACAGTCTCCTTGGCTAGCCAGTTGCCAGGCAAGGAGATCTTTCATCCTCCTGTGGGGAATTCATGGTACCTCTCTTCTGTTGGGGTCTGTCACGGACCTGGAGTGTCCTGGCTTGAGAGCTCCCCCTTTTGGCCGCCTGATTCTATTTTCAAGTTTTGTTTTTATTAATTTTCACATAGCCTGATATCCTGGGGATATCAGATGAGTAAAGAACGGAGTGAATGTGTAATAGCTTGAGTGCTTAAGGGGGCAAATCTTCTCCTGTCGTATTGTTCAGACTTTCCGTCACTGCTGAAAGGGAGAACCAGCGTGCCCTGCTGTACTCAGGGACTGGAAGCAGTCACAGAAACCAGATTGGCAGTTGCCGCGGGTGGAGGCACACTGCAACCCAGCCTCTGAGCTGGGGAACTGCTCCCTCTTTGGTGAAGTGGGAAACATGCACTGGCGCAAAACCATGTCATTGACCCTGTTGCATCCAGAATGAGCATACTGTCCCCACTGAGCCATTCAGTGCGATTTAATTTTGGTCTATGAGCTACCTGAACCCTCTTGGGCAGCCTGTACTGGGTTTAACGGTGTCCCCTGAAAGATATGTTCACCCAGAACCTGGGAACATGACTTATTTGGCAAGAGGATCATTGCAGATAGAATTCAGTAAAGACTATCTGGATGTGGTCAGCCAGGATTTCAGATAGGCCCTAAATCCAATGAGAAATGCCTTCTAAGAGGGGCGTCTGGCTGGCTCAATGGGTTAAGCCTCAGGTCATGATCCCAGGGTCCTGGGATTGAGCCCTGCAACGTGCTCTCTGCTCAGCGGGGAGCCTGCTTCCCCCCTCTCTCTGCCTGCTGCTCTGCCTACTTGTGATCTCTCACTCTCTCTGTCAAATAAATCTTTTAAAAAAAAATGCCTTCTAAGAGAAAGGCAAAGAGAGGTTTGAGGCAGACAGAGAAGATGGAGGTAGAGATCGGGGGGAGGGGACTACAACCCAATGAATAGTTGGAGCCCGCAGAAGCTGGAAGAGGCCGGGAAAGATCCTCCCATGGAGACTTTGGTGGGAGTGTGGTCCTGCTGACACCTTGATTCGAGCTGCTAGCTTCCGGGACTGTGAGAGGATAATTTTCTGTTCTTTCCCACCACCCAGTTTATGGTAGTTGATTACGGTGGCCCCAGCAATCTCTGACAGACCCGAGCTGAGGTGACCCCACGTGGGACACATGGGGAGTCATTGCCCTTGATCGGATGAAGTGCTGTGTCACCATCGTGACAATATCCTCATTTGTCAGACATTTCTAAGTGCCCACAAGATGGTAGGTGTTGCCTGGCGTTGGGGACGAAGGAGTGCAGGAAGCCTCAAGGAGCTGCAGGTCTCGTGGGGCCATCCTGACGGCGGCCCTCATCCCATCACTACCCAACCCCGCCATGGTACTTACTGTCCTCAGGACTGGCTGCACCTTGGAGCTGTCTGAGGTCAGTCGGGGGCCACTCAGGGGTCTGCCAGCGTTGGTGGGTGTGGGCCTCTTGGCTTTGTTCTCAGGTAATTCTGCTGAGCTCTCCCCAAGCCACAAATGGCAGGGAAGTATTTGCTCAGAAAGATGCCATCCCTGTTTTCTCGGATCTGGAGATCCTCGGCCCAGCACTCATCACGCAGCTTCTGCCCGAGTCCTTACGAGACTTCCCCTTTTCCTGGCTCTGGTCCATGTCCCCCATAGCCTCATGGCCTGGCCAGGGCTCAGGGGGCTTCCCACAGGCCCCGAATGAGCATGTGAAATCCCCTCCGCAGGGCTCCCCGGCTCCAAGGCACCGGGGCCGAGCAGCGTGTCCCAGGCTGGATACAGATAAAGTCACTGTTCCCTGGGCAGCCCCACTGAGCTCTCCTCTGAGTGAGGCAGACCTTTGTCTCTTCCGTTTTCCATGATTAAAACGTGTTTTGGAACAAAAACAGGACAATAACAGGTTGCATGGAAGTATTTGTTACCACAAGTAAAGTCCCTTTTGCACGTCTCCTGGGTCCCATCGGTTCTTCAGAATCAACCATTGGCCTCTGGATGGGAATCCTCCCAGGCCTCTTTCTTCTACCTTTTTTTTTTTTTTTTTTTTAAGATTTTATTCATTTCGGTTGCGGGGAGCATGAGCCAGGGGAGGGGCAGAGGGAGATGCGGGCTCCCCACTGAGCAGGGACTGCCGATTCAGGGCTCAATCCCAGGACCCTGGGATCACAGCCTGAGCTGAAGGCAGACACTTAACCAACTGAGCGGCCCAGGCGCCCCTGTTTTCTCTACTTTTACAAACCCAGGCGCTGGGGCATTTCCCCACCGACATCCTGGACCACCCTCATCATTAAGCAGCTTCTGTTTTGACCCATCGCACTCTGGGGGCACCTGTCAGTACTAGTGGCCGCATGTCCAGTGGTTAAAGGCATGGGCTCCAGCCTGGCCCCTTGCCATGCAGCTGGAGTGGGTGCCCCACTTTCTTCACTTGGGTGGATGCGGGTAAGGATCGAACCCCCTTCCTGGGGTGGTGATGGTCTGGGACAAGATCAGGGCTGGGATGTTGGCCCTGCAGCCACTGGGGAAGCTGCCTGCTCCTGGCCTCCCCTGAGGACAGGTCTGAGATACAGCTCTAGGCATCCTGACCGGTCTCCCTATCTCTCTGCAGCCCTCCAGCCCAGAGAGAGATGTAGAAAGGGACGTCTTCCTCTACAGAGCATACCTTGCACAGGTGAGTGGGCCTGTGACCTCCAAGGCCCCGGGGACAGGAGAGTAAAGGAACAGAGTGCTGGGCAGCGACTGGGGTGGGGACGACAGACAAAGGAGGACAGAGTCCAGGACCCTGAGCAGGGAGTGTGGCCTCCACAAGTAGGTGGCTGTGTTCCCGAGGTTGTGGACTCACCAGGCCCAACGACCATTAGAGGGATTTCTCCCCCTTTTTTTCTTTATTTATGTAATCAATAGGTTCTGTTTGCTTAGTACAGCTTTAGATTTTTGGAATAAGCAAGTAGATAGTAAAGAGAATCCTGTGTAACCCCCTGCAGTCCACAGGCAGCTTTTCTTCTTGCACTGGCCATGCAGGCAGTCCAGATGATGTAGACAGACCGAGCTGTGCCCTGCCCTGGCCTCCCCCGCCAAGGCCCACTGGCAGCTGGCCTCCCACCTGCCTCTCCTCCCCATCTTCAGCCTTGGACCGTGATCTGTCCTGGGCACATGGCTCCGCGGCTGCCTCCACCTCACGTCAGGCCCTGGGTGGCTTCCTAGTTTCTGTTCACATCTTTCCCTCTGTGGAGTGTTCTGGAGCCTGATGGGACCCCAGCCCTCCCATTGACCAACCCTCCCCACCCTGCCCCCGTGCCCTGCCCTTACCATGAACAGTATATGTGGCCCCCAGCAGAGGGGCTGCTCTGGTGTACCTCGGGATCTCCTTGTGATGTATGCGTGTGAATGTATACATACAAAAGGACACCTGTAGGTGGCAGCAAAAACATCAAAACCACCTGGGAAGGAATGTGAAAATGGGCCCTGGACTCCAGTTCGCCTCCCAGCAGTGAGCACCACCACTGGTTCTGAGCATCAGCAGGGAGGGAGTGTGTGTCCTGATGCCTAGACCCCCAGCCCCTGGGCGATGCCTTCCACCCGGAGCTGGCAGGGCCCCACACTTCACTTCATTCTTGGGGTCTCCAGCTAGAGTGGTGGGCATTGTGGCCTGACAGGTGGCAGGTGACGCCATGCTGGCTCGCAGCAGGTCCTGTGGCAGGGCTGGCCCTGGCAGGCTGAGGGGCCCCTGCGGGCAGTGGGTTCTGGGGGAAGCCACTGGTTCCAGGTGTCCAGGCTCTGCCAGAGTGCCCCTAGAGCCCTAAAAAGCTCTCGTGTGTTCCTGGGGGCTGAGGTCTGAGCCCCACAGGGGAGAGCAGGCCAAACTGACAACATGCTTATCTTGACTGCAGAGGAAGTATGGTGTGGTCCTGGATGAGATCAAGCCCTCCTCTGCCCCTGAGCTCCAGGCGGTGCGTATGTTTGCTGAGTACCTGGCCAACGACAGCCAGAGGTGAGGATGGGAGGGCCGGGTGGACATCTCTCCCCACCTTCTCAGGTCCCTGAGTCTCAGGGCATTCCTACCCTGCTGGGGCATTTGTGTGAGCCATTCATTGTATGGCTGGCTGGGATACTTGCCCCGGTGCTTATGGGCTCTGCCTCTGCCTAGGCCTGGAGCACCAGCATGACCCGGCAGGCTCCATGGTCCTCTGTGCTGTCTCCCCAGCCCAGGAATGGCTGGTCCTGAGGCCCCCTGGGGTTAGGAAGTTTTACATTCAAATATCCTCCCCACAGGGTGCCTGGGGTAGGGCAACAGCCTAGCCCAGGACAGGGAAACGCTCCACTCTGTGGGTCTTCCCCTGCCCACCTGCCCTCCCCCACCCGCCCCCCTGCCCACCTCCCCACCTGCCCAGCCCTGAGACCCCACCACCACCCTGGAGCATCCCTCTTAGTAGCAAGGAGCCTCACAGAAAGGCCTAGTGGAACTTCTTAGATACCAGGACTCAATCATGACCTTGTTGATACTATGCTACTTTCATGGGCCACCGAGGCTGTCTTTGGTTCCCAGGTGTGGGTGAGACCGCCTGCTGTGACCCCTGGCTGCAGCCCTGACGAAGGGCAGCATTCTGTCCCTGTCTCCTGATTGGGGTCCTTGGCCCTTGAAGCTTGAGGCTGGGGGGAATTTACTTGTCAGCAGTGACAGCTGAATGGGGGCCCCCAGATTCTGATCCCCAGAACCCATAAATGCAGCATCATTGGAGATGAGGTCTTTGCAAATGTAATTAGGTAAGGATCTTGAGATCATCTTGGATGTAGGGTGGACCCTGAATCCGGGACTGGTGTCCTCATTAGAGACAGATGAGAAGACAGAGAAGGTAGAGAGGGGAGGCATGCGTGAAGATGGAGGCAGAATCGGGATGACACAGAAGCCAATGCGTGCCAAGGACTGTGGGCAGCTAGTTGAAGCCAGGAGAGAGGCTTGGGATGGATTCATCTTCGGGGGCCTCAGAAGGAACCTTCCCTGCCCACACTTGGATATTGGACTTCTCTGCCTTATAGAATTCTCTGTGAGAGAGTCTGTTCCCGTTGTTTGCATCTTCTGGGTCTGCAGGGCTTTGTGACAGCAGCCCCAGGACGCCAAGGCAGGCAGGCTCCTGAGGCTGTCCTTTCTCCCTCCCCACACTTCATGAGCCAAGGTGACAAGCCCTGTTCTCCTTTTGGAAGAGGAGGGGACCCAGGGACCTTGTAGGAGCAGGGACTGCCGTGGGGCAGGAGCTCAGGAAGGCGGAGGGGTTCAGGGTGTGTCCGTCCTGGCATCCCCACAGCCAGCGCGGCAAGCAGGCCGTGGAGAAAGTCCCAGAACCTGCAGGTGACTGGTGTTGTGTTAAAGTAACACCGTGTGATGCTCCCATCACATCAACAACAGCAGGCGGTGTGTCTAGTCCTGGTGCCACAAACCAGGCAGGGAACGTCGTGGGGTGGCTGCAAGGGCTCCTGTGCCAACCCTGTGTCACGCCCTGCACACACTCGGGGTGTGCGGAGTGGGAGATAGTCTCGGGTTTGAAGTCATTTGTCCTTCAGGCACCTTGGTGGTCACAAGGACAGTGACAGGCGTGTCTCCATCCTCCAGGGCCTTAGATGCAGATTCTGGCCAGTGGCCCCCGAGCAGCCCAAGTGACATGCACACATTTCTGGGGATCCTGTGGACCCTGAACAGCAGTTTTGGTCCAGCGGTGACTCGGGGCCCGGCTCTTCTTCCCTTCTATCAACTGCTCAGCAGCCTTTTGAAACAAGGGGTTTGGGCTCTGTGTTCTGGTTAAACAGATCATGGTTTGGGTGTCCTGTGGTCTGTGGAGGACCTAGCTGTTGGCGGAGCTCTGGCTCCAGCCCGGCCACCAGCCCACACGCTGCCCGCCTGCCCAGAGCAGCTGGCCACCACAGCTGCCCATTGCAGCAGAAGGCAGCGATGTCACCAGAGTGAGAGTTATCTGTGTGGCTTCCTGTCCCCAGAGAGGCGACCCTGGCAAGTCAGTCTGTCTCTCCACATCTAGGGTGGTATGGACACTACAGCCCCCTGTCTCTGAGGGCCAGGAGGTCTGTAGGCCTAGCAGTCGTCTGTGCTGCTCTGTGGACATGGCCCCTCCTGCCCCCCACCTCCTCATGGGGACTGAAAGCACCCAGACTCAGTCTTTCTTTGTAAGGGCAAGAAGTACCATGTGGAAAGGCAGTGAAGCTGGTGCCCAGTGGGGCTCGATGGCAACAGCTGGGCCTGTTTTTTTTGTTTTGTTTTGTTTTTTAAGATTTTATTTATTTATTTGAGAGAGAGAACACAAGCAGGGGGAGAAGCAGACTCCTGCTGAGCTGGGAGCCCAACATGGGGCTCAATCCCAGGACCTGGAGATCATGATCTGAGCTGAAGGCATATACTTAACCAACTCAGCCACCCAGGCATCCCACAAGGGGCCCATTCTGCCTGCAGCTGCTGTGTTCCCCTGGGGGCCTGACCCCCCCTCTCTGGACCCGTCTGCTCCCACAGGGGGGAGGCTGCCGCCCACCCCTGGCTGCAGACCTTCAGCAGCCGTGTCTCGCAGGGACTCCGTTGTGGCCGAGCTGGACCGAGAGATGAGTCGGAGTGTGGACGTGACCAACACCACCTTCCTGCTGATGGCTGCCTCCATCTACTTCCACGACCAGAACCCAGATGCAGCCCTGCGTGCCCTGCACCAGGGGGACAGCCTGGAGTGGTGAGTGTCCTCCCTGTTCCAGTGGGAAGGCCTGGAGGCCTGAGCGGCCCCTCTGGTCTCCAGGCTGCTCAAGGCCTCATTGGCCGTTGTCATGGGAACAGTGGGGGTCTGTTGGGAGAGACCGGTGGGGCCCAGGCTTCCCATTCAGGCTGCAGCTCCCGTTCTTGGTCCAGGAGACACTCCTTTCTGCACGGCTGGGCTGCTGTTCCCAAGGACACGGCTCCCATGGCTAGAAACCCTCTGTTCCCGAAGGCAGAGGAGAAAGCACCTTTGTTCTGCCCATGGTTTCTGTACCCCCACCCCCACCACGGAGCCTTGTGTTCCTGGGCCCTGGCCTTTCTGTGTCCTCCCCGCGTCCCCCCAGGCCCTCCCCTGATGCTGGCCCCCATTCAGGGACTCCAGAGCTGGCAGCGTGCCACGGGTGCCACCCCCGCCCTAGGAGGTGACTCTGGGCCAGTGCTTCATCTAGGGCGCCGTGTCCAGGCTCCGGCCTGGAGGGTGCGACTGCCCTCCCCTGTGAACTCTCTGGGTGCCTGTTGTTCCTTGGTTGGTTGGTCCCCACAGGTTCATTTTTGTATCTGTTTCTGGCCTCCCCTCTATCCAGGAAGGGATTTGTGGCGGCTTAGAAATAGGTCTAGCGCACAGCTTACAAAGCAGCAGACTCTGTAACTGTTTCTCAGACTCCTACACCGTTGCTCTGGGCGGGGAGACGAGGGAGCGAGTGACTCATACATTAGCAGTGGCCACAGCTCTCAGGCAGAGAGGGAAGCCATAGGTGTGGGACCCGGAGCACGTGAGCACCTGCCCCTCGCAGCCCCGCTGTGACTGGACCCACAGCATTCCCTGGGGGCTGACCTTGGGTCTGGCTGCTCAGCTCGCTTCCTGGGCTCCTGCCACTGGGTGGTGGCCAGTGTCCCCCTCGCACCAGGATTGGGGCACAGATATGTTGCCCAGTCTCAGGGTAGTCAGAGTGGGACGACTTGGGACTTGATGAAAACTCCAGCCCCACGTGTGCTCAGTGGTGAAATGGGGAAGCAAGGGCCCCGGGAAACTGTGGGAGGCTTGGCCCAGCGCGTAGAGCCTGGGTCAGTCCAGTGTGGCTCAGCATCGCCCCCGGCCAGGCAGGGCTGGCGGCCGAGGGACTCCTAGGAATGTTCCCGGAGGTGGCGCCCACACAGAGTGAGCCCCAATGAGCAGCACAGTGGTGAGGGTGCTGGCTGACTCCCTGTCTGTCCCACAGCATGGCCATGACCGTGCAGATCCTGCTGAAGTTGGACCGCCTGGACCTCGCCCGGTACGTCTCTCCCACGAGTCCCCAGCTGTGGCTCCCAGGCTGGGGCCACAGCGTCAAGACTGTCAGAGCAGCGGCTGTCAGAGCAGCAGGACGCCATGCTCTCCAGACGCCAGGCCTCTTCCTGCTAGGGGGCACTCAGCTTGGGGACCCTCCCTGGGCCCTTTCTGAAGGCCCAGAGCATCAGGATTACAATTGCTTCACCAGTCACTTCATTCTAGCCCATGGGGGTGACACACTGTTGGTTTGCCTGCCCCTCCCTGCAGGGTGTTGCCTGGGATGAGGGATGGTGCTGTCCTTGTCTCAGTTTCCTTCTGTGACGTGAAGGGTGGGGCCTGCAGAGTTGGGGTGGGCTTCCCAAGTGTGCAGTGGGGGCAGCTGGGTCAGGGCCGTGAGCCGGCACCAGTATGTGTCCCATGAGCAGAATGCGGGGGGCTCCCTCCTACCCTTCTCCTCTGTCTCCAGGAAGGAGCTTAAGAAAATGCAGGACCAGGACGAGGACGCTACCCTCACCCAGCTGGCCACCGCGTGGGTCAATCTGGCTGTGGTGAGCCCCTGGGCCTTGCTGGGGGAATGAGGGAACATCAAAGACCCGGGAGGTGGGAGGCGCGCCCTGGATCCACCGCTGGCCGCTCCCTGGGGGATAGTGCTGATACAGGCTTCTGTGGACGCACTGGACCTGCTCCTTCGTTTGGGTTCAGGGCCTGTCCCCTAGGGGAACCCCCAACGCAGTGCGCCCTGGCACATTTCGCACCTTGCTCAGCTGCAGCCCCATTCCCGGCTCCTCACAACCCAGCATCTTGGCCAGAGCCAGAGCAAATGAGCTGGGGGCTCTGGGACCAGACTGGATGGACCTAGTGGGCCTGCCTGGCGGTGCAGCCTCCCAGGGCTGACCCTGGCCTTGGCTCCCACTCAGCTTGTTGCCTGGGCTCCTGGCACTGGGTAGTGGCCAGTGTCTCCCGTGCACCTTCCCTTGCGCCCAGCCCCTATCTCCCCCATGCCTTGCCCCTCCTGCGTGCCGGCAGTGGCCCCTTTTCTGGCTTCTGGCACTGGGTTTCCTCTGAGCTTTTCTTTTTCTTGTCTTTTTTTTTTTTTTTTTTTTTTTTGTATGGCTGCTTAAAATGTGTTCCCCATCCGCATGCGCCTGTACTGGCCTTGGGGGCTGAGGCCTCACCTTAACTGTTTTCCAGTCCCTGCAGCTTAGCGGGGGGAGCCTTGCCCGCTGTTCACCCGCTCGGCGTGTTTTCACAAGCCCATCTTGGTCTCAGGCTCCCCTGTAAGTGATGCCGCGTCTCTAGCACGCAGACAGAACCTTTCATTCTGAACCCGGACTGACGGTGACAGAGAGGGGTCCAGGGACGGCCTGCTGCGCGCTGGCCATGACGGCATCACTTCTGCGAAGTGCCAGCTGGCGTCACCCTGCTGTGTGCGGGAGCAGGTGGTGGCAGGGCTGGGGAGCAGGGTGACAAACCGGTGATGTTGAAACTATCCCCGCAGGGTGGCGAGAAGCTGCAGGACGCCTACTACATCTTTCAGGAGATGGCTGACAAGTGCTCGTCCACCCTGCTGCTGCTCAATGGGCAGGCGGCCTGCCACATGGCCCAGGGCCGATGGGAGGCTGCTGAAGGCGTGCTCCAGGAGGCTCTGGACAAGGTACAGCAGGCCCAGCCCACACGGCGGCTCCCTGCGGGGGTGGCAGGGGACGCAGGGCTTGCTGCAGAGGCATACCGGGCAGAGGGAGACCCCACGGGCCTGGCACGTGATGTGGGAATTTATTTTAATAGCAAATCAGCTAAGATTTCGGATTGTAAATAGAAATGTTGATTGTGGCCTTTCTCGGAAATGGGAGGCTCCCATCGGCTTGGACTTCATCAGGGCTGAGCTGAGCAGAAAGGTCTTGGCTGCCTGGTCTGGGGGCCTCTTGATGTGACTTCTCCCCTGAGCGGGTACTTGGAAGAGATGCCCGCTGTTCATTGCCAAGGGGAGAGCGGGCTGCCGATGGGAGGCGTTGCCTGGGCCTTTTGGGTCTAGGAGAGGGACCGCTAGTGAGGCCCTGGCAGGGCAGCCCCTGTTGCCTTCTCCCAACTGACGCATGAGGTCTTGTGTGTTATTTTTATAATCAGAGGAAATGTCAAAGTTTTTTTCCATTTTTGGAAAACGTTTTTTGATGTAACGAGAAAAGGACACCAATAGGAAGCTTTCTCCCCCATACCTGTGCAAGGGGTTGAGTTACCATCAGGAGGTTGTTTGCAGATCACGAACAGGCCAGGGGCCATCGGTTGGGTGCTCCTTGGGCTGCCCACGTGGAGCTTCCTTGGCCTGCCAGGGCGCCTGTGTCTGTGCTGGCCGCTGTGCCTCCCTGACAGGCTTGGACCTTAGCTGGACTGCTGGGTACAGTCAGGAATGTCTGGCCTGGTGGGAGGTTTCTGCCCCGGAAGGAGAAGGCAGCAGGGTCCCCAGTGAAATGACACCCATCTGTCCTCATTCTCTGAAATCCCGCCTGGGGCAGGTTGCTACCTGTGGCCCTGACCCCCTCCTCTCCCTGCCGTGCCACGGCCTCCCTTGTCCCGGTGCCTTGGGCCACCCCATGCTTTCCACTGTCCTTCCCATTCCTCTGGCGTTCCCCTCATTTTGCTTCCATGGGCACGTGCCATTGTCCCTCTTGACAACCTCCGCGAGGAGACTAAGGTGGGGGGTAGTTGAGTCGCCCTGGAGAGGGGCAGCAGTGGAGCAGAGCCGGGTCCATGCAGGAGGCTGGGGTCTATGCAATCCCTCGAACCTACGACACCTCGCGTCCAGGTTGCTGTGTCTCTGTTCCGAGTGCGTGGTCAGGGCTCCCTGCAGCGGTCTTGCCTTCCTGCCCCAGGGGGTCTGGGGCCAGTTCCCTGCATTCCCTGTGCCTCAACGCCCCATGTGGGTGGGCGGGGCAAAGTCACCCGATTGGATGTTCTGGTAGTTTCCCGGCAGCTTCTTGCCAAGGCCCCTAGAGAGCCAGAGGGGCGGGTGGGGTCTGCCCTGTGGTCTCAGATCTCATTTTTGCAGTGAGAGGGACAGCTTGCCTGTGATGGTGTTCGGGCCACCTGGGGCTGGGCTCTGCTCCTTTGCCATTGGTGTGATAAATTACTCCTCAAAGACTGCCACCAACAAGGGGGCTTGGTCTCATCCCGGCCCACAGATGAGACATCGGGCTGAGGGGAAGCTGCTGCTACGGGGAGGCGGGAAGACGGGTGAGGGCCGGGGCTCCCCCCCTTGCCACCACACTGCCTCCCAGGCAGAAAGGGGGCCCTGAGGTCATGGCCTTGCGAAGTGGCCAGTGGACATGCTTTGGGTCCCCCGGCCCTGCCCCCTGCCCCAGCTCTGAGGGTGTGACCTTGCGTGGGTCCTGTCTTTACCCTGGGTCAACAGGAGCTGGTTTCCCACCAGAGATGGGGGTGGACAGGCCGAGTTGGGGGCCTGGGGGAGCTGACCCCGCTCACCTGGCGTCTCCTGTGTTTCCAGGACAGTGGCCACCCAGAGACACTGATCAACCTCGTCGTCCTGTCGCAGCACCTGGGCAAGCCCCCCGAGGTAGGGCCCCCTGGCTCAGGGAGGTTTTCTGGCCTCCACGGCAGCAGCTTGCAGTGGGCAGGTCTCTGCGGTGTGGCCCTAGCCCTGGACGAAGCTCAGGGTCTCCGGCAGAAAGCCACTTCTTTGGCGGGGCGGGGTGGGGCAGGTGCGGTTGCCATCAGCACGAGGGTCGCTACGAAGTTGGTGTTGCGGGTGCTGAGGCTGTAGGTCGGCTGCTCCCGTGGGCTGTGTGAACTAGTGGTCCGTGTCTCAGAGCGTGCCTAAGCCAGGGCCAGCTGAGCCGGGCCCCCAATCTGTACCACCTCCGGGAGGTCGCTGGGCAAAAGAACAGAGAAGAGGGGCCCAGGGGAGCCATCCCTGTGAGCCCGTGTTGTCTGAGGGCCGGAGGGAGGGAGAACTCTAGGGGCCAGCTGTTTAGGTGGCTGACTGGCCCACTTGGCCAGGGACCCACCCCAGGGCTTCCTGGCCGTCTGGCACCCATCCCCGTAGCAGGGCCCCCGGGTGGCCTCGGGGCTAGCGTAGTATAGCAGATAGAGCAACTCTCCCACTCACTCCGGAGATGGCACTGGACCCTTAGGCTTGGGGAGACAGCTGCCCCTGCCCCATATAGTCAGTGTGGGCCTGAGGAGGAGGGGAGAGGCTGGCAGCAAGGGCTCTGTCTGGGGTCCAGGTTCCAGCGCCAAGATCTCTGGGGATTCTCTGCACAGTGTGCCCTGAATAAACCTACCTCCCCTCCCAGCCCTGTTCCCCTTGACCTGCTGTCCGCCTCCTCCTTGGGCCTGGGTCCCTCCCACCCCACTCACTGAGCCCCGCGGCACATCCTTCCACCGTGTGCTGAGCAGAGGCTCCGTGCCACCTGTCTCCTCTTTCTGCCCCAACCCTGAGGGTCCCATCATCAGCCAGATTTCCGGGTGGAGTGATGGAGGTGATGGGAGATGGAAGATCTTGCTTGGGGTCAGCTGGGAAGCTCCCCTACCCTCCCACCCCTCCCCTTGCCCTGTATGTGAGCAGCACCTGGCTCCCCCCAGCCCCCGTTCAGCTTACCTGGCCTCCTGTCCCCTGCAGGTGACAAACCGCTACCTGTCCCAGCTGAAGGACGCACACCGGTCCCACCCTTTCATCAAGGAGTACCAGGCCAAGGTGAGCCCAGGCAGACTGTCTGTCCCAGGTCCCCCAGACACCCGGGCAGGGCCAGGGAAGGCAGGTGACTGGGGTCCTGACTCATGTTCTCTCTGTTTCTCCCCCTTCCCCCATCATGTTGAAGGAGAACGACTTTGACCGGCTGGTGCTACAGTACGCTCCCAGTGCATGAGACTGTTCCCGAGGCAGGGGACAGCAACGTGTGCCGCCCTCCCTGCTGGGCGCCCCTCCTCAAGCTCTCACCTGTTCTGGCCAGAAGCAGAGGCTGGAAGCCCAGCCCAGCCCCCTCTTGTCAATAAATGTATCCACCATGGGACACCCCCCCCCCCCGGTCTGTGTCTGCTGTGGCCACTTTGGGAAGGACATGTGGGAACCAAGGCTCAGAAGGGAGGGTTCTGGGCACTGTCCTCCCAGGGCTTTTGCTGGGAGGGGCTCCCCTGGAGACCAGGGCCTGTGAGCAGCAGATGTGCAGACTCCCACCCCTCAGACAACCACCGTATGGTGGTCTGGGTGGCACAGCCGTGTCTCCCAAGCCCCCATGGCGCCCAGGGAAACTGAGGTGACAACCATCACCAGGGGCATCAGAGCTCAAAGGCAGTATCCCAGGGAGGCCTGTAGGTGGCCAGGGAGGTAGGAAGTACTCAGGCCTCAGTTCAGTCACATGCGCAGTGTATGTGCTCTGGGTGCAAATTCTCTCCATCCCCCGCCCCTCCAGATTGTCCCCTGCTCCTCGCTGCTGCCCTGTGGGCGGTCCTTGGCCCAGATGGAGACCTGCTGTCGGGCTGTGGGCGCAGGAGGGCCACAGTGCTGCGCTGTCTACCTGGAGAAACCCATGGCAAGCACCCTTCCATAAGAGAAAGCCAGGGTTGGGGCGCCTGGGTGGCTCAGTGGGTTAAGCCTCTGCCTTCAGCTCGGGTCATGATCTCAGGGTCCCGGGATCGAGCCCCCTATTGGGCTTTCTGCTCAGCAGGGAGCCTGCTTCCCCCTCTCTCTCTGTCTGATTCTCTGCCTACTTGTGATATCTCTCGCTCTGTGTCAAATAAATAAATAAAATCTTAAAAAAGAGAGAGAGAAAGAGAAAGCCAGGGCACCAGCTGGCGTCTCTTGTCAAGAGACGGTGGTAGGCCAGCAAGGGAGAGCTGTTGGCTGGGCCTCTTAGATGAGGGTAGGCCAGCAAGGGAGAGCTGTTGGCTGGGCCTCTTAGATGAGGTCACCATCCAAACAACTAGAAGGATCTGCAAGGCCAGGTTCGAGGGATGGGCGTGACCAGCATTCATTCAAGGCAGCATGAACAGTGCAAAGCCCCTGCGGCTGTGCTGGGTTCGCTGAGCTGGATAGGGCTTTGTGCCCTGTGACCCTAGGTCAGTGTTTGGGCCTTTCCCAGGAAGGAGGGAAGACCTGTGTTGCAGGAGTCTGGCCTCATCCACTTCAGAGGTGGCTGCCTGCGACCTGGTGCTTGGTGGCCAGGACAGGATGCAGAGCTCAGGATTCCCAGGGGCAGGACCCACCCCATCCCCTCCCTGCCTGTTGAGGGGCTCAGCGGAGAGAGTGACAGAGGCATCCGGCAGGGGTGGGGATGGGGGGCCTGGAGATGAGCTCTTCGGAGAGAGGAGGCCTGCCCTCGGGTGGAACAGGGAAGGGGCGCCAGCCTTGGGACCTTAGCCCCTTGTCAGGTCCCAGCTGCCAGCACGGGGAGCCACATTCCATTTCTGCTCTGTACCCACGGGCTGGTGGCCTCCCAGCTGGCTGCCCCAAGATGAAACTCAAGGCGCTGGGGCTGGGCTGGTGGGCGGGGGCTCCTCTCGAATTACTGATGGCTACCATGGTGACCAGATAGGGACAGATAGTGCTGGGTGGGAGGGCGGAGGAGGTGGGGGAGCTGGAAGGCCCAGGTCTGCACCACAGGCCCAGTCAGACTTCTGGGGGTGCAGATAGTTAGCTAGTTGAAGATCCCCGAGGCCCCTTCTGCCTGCTGGGCAAGCTGCAGCTTTAGTGAGGTCTCTGGCCTTGGCTGAGCCTTAATGCTTGACCAGGTCAGGCAGGCCTCATACCCCAATCTGCTGGGCTTCTCACTTCTTGGTCTGTTGGGCCAGATGGACCCCAGCCCACACAGAGTGCATGTTCAAGAGTGAGGGGGAGGTACCATGCGCAGATGGTGACAACGGCCAAGAAGACTGATGGGAAGGTCAGGGGTGCACTGAGCAGCTGACATTTGTAGGTAAAGTGTGAAGCAAGTGAGGGAGGGTCCCTGCTCGTACCTGGGGGAACTGCATTCCAGGCAGAGGGAACAGCCAGTGCAAAGGCCCTGAGGCAGGACTGTGCCAGAGGAACAGTGAGGCGGCCAGTGTGGCATATGGGGAGCAAGGTAGAGAGAAAAGCATCACAGTAGGTTATGAGTTAGTGAGGAGTTGGCCTTTTACTCTGCACAATGGGAGCCGTGGGTGCTGTGAGCAGCGGAAGGGTTGCAAGCAGTCTCCTTCCAGCCTCTGTCCAGGCTGAGGAGGAAGCCAGGATACCAGGCAAGAGGCACTGGGGGGCCCAGAGCCACAGGAGGCTGTGCAGGTGCAGAGAAGTGGAGGAATTCGTGAACATTCGAAGTAGGGCCAACACTGTGTTGCCAGACTGGATGAAGGTTGAGGGGAAGGAGGAGAGATGTTGCCTCCTCCGTCCTCCTGCCTGTTTTCCCCCATGCACCTGAAGGTTAGGTCAGGACTCCTGCGGGGCCCACACTGATTTTTACTCTGCATCTTAAAGGCTTTGGGATGAGGACCTTGTTGGGAGGGGAGGAGGAACACAGGAATGTGGGAGTCCTGGGGGGCTGTCTGTGAGGGAAGGTGATATTCCCAACAGGTGACTGGTGTCCTTGGTTATGGCCGTGGAGGGCTTCAGGCACAGGGCCTGGTCGCTGGATAGTAGAGTATCACCAGGGGTGGTCCCAATGGAGCCAGGGGTCTTGATCCAGCCTCTGAGTCCCAGCGGGTGGGTGTCCACTCCCTCTGCCTCTCCCGCAGGCCTGTGTTAACCTGCTGCCGGGGAGGGAGGCCTCCCAGGTCCTCAGGGTCACCGAGAGCAGCAGGTGGCCCTGAGGGCAGGGAAGGTTGGAGGGCCAGAGACGGAGTTACCGCTGGAGGGCACTGCCTGTTGGTGCTCACCGTGTCCCAGAGTGGTGGCGTGGGGGAGCCCCGGGTGGGCAAGGGAGCTACGGAGCGGGAACGGGGGCTGTGGACACGGTGTCCAGGCCAGGCGGGCACCTGGCAGACCCCCTCCCCCGCTGCTCCGCGCCTTGGTTTTCTCCTGGAAAATGGGCAGGAGCGCGGGCCCGTCTCCAGGACACGTCGCGACAGCGCCGGCTCTTAATCGCCCGTGCTCGCCGCCGCTGCCTCCAGGAGACCGAGCGCCGGCGCGCCCTCAGGGTCTCGGACGTCGCGCCCAGGCCCCAAGTCCCCGCCGCCCGCGCCCCCAGAGGGGCGGAGCTTGTGCCGGCCCCGCCCCTCCCCGTCCCCAGCTCTGGCCGGCGCGCCCCCGGCCCAGCCGCGGCGCGTGACGCGGGGCGCACGGCTCCAGCTGCCACCTCAGGCGGGCGCAAGCGGCGGCGGCGGCAGCCAGCGAGCGGGAGGCATGGCGGCGGCGGGGCCAGCGGCGGGGCCGGCGGGGCCCGAGCCCATGCCGAGCTACGCGCAGCTGGTGCAGCGCAGCTGGGGCAGCGCGCTGGCGGCGGCGCGGGGCTGCGCGGACTGCGGCTGGGGGCTGGCGCGCCGCGGCCTGGCCGAGCACGCGCACCTGGCGCCGCCCGAGCTGCTGCTGCTGGCGCTCGGCGCGCTCGGCTGGACGGCGCTGCGCTCCGCAGCCACCGCGCGCCTCTTTCGGGTCAGTGCCGCCGGGGTCCGGGCCGTTATGGGGGGCGTGGGACGCGGACCCCGGGCCCTCGCGGACCCCTTTCTGCCTCTCCAGGGGGGGTCACTGGAACGCGGGGGGCCTCGGGCTGGAGCTTTCGGGCTGAGGGCGGTGGGGGTGGGGTGGATGCGGGGGTGTGGCCGAGCTGGAGGAAGGCCGGAACGTGGGGACCCCTGCACGAATGGGGCCGACTTACGCCGGGCGGTGCGGGACAAGGGGGCCCCGGCCGGTGGGAGGGCCCGGGCCGCCGCGCACCCTTTCGGGCAGGGCCGAACCGAGGGCGGAGGAGCGGAGGACGCGGGGCGGGGTGGTCTCGGGGCACAGAAGCCGCCGGCGCCTTGCGCCTTGGGGCCATGCGGGGCGCTCCCGGAACCGGAGCGGGGCCCGAGGTCCACGCGGCCGCAGAGCGGACTTGTCCGCTGCTCCCGGGAAGAGGCAGGAGCTACCCGGTTGCTGTCTCGCGCATGTCTGGAGTCAGCGCCACCCTCCGACCTGGTGAGGCAAAGGCCTGGACTCCCCCGCCACGCCGGTGGTCGAAATCTTAGGAGGTGGTGCGGCCCGGGCCTTCCGAGCTGGACCGAGCTGCCTTTAAGGGGCTGCGTCCTAATTGCCCAGTTTCTAGCAAGTCTGGGGAGGCTACGGCCCCAACTCGAGAGTGACCCTGTGGGTGACATTGGCGCCTGGCCTCCCTCCCATCCTTAGGGAGGGGTCGCTGCTATGGGAGCTGGTGGGAAGGCGTTTGGGCCCCTAGCTTGGCTGCGACTCCCTCCTGGACTGACTGGGGTCACCCCGCCCCAATCTGGCTGGAGGTGGCAGGGGCTGCGGGGACAGAGAGCCCGGCGCCAACAAAGGGGCCTTTCTCTGCTGGCTGGGAAGAGGCTAGCCCTTGTTAAGTCAAGGATAGGGTGTTGTCCGGCCGCCACTGTCCCCACCATCATCCCCTATCACCCGCATGGGGAAGGGACCCCAGCCACCACCCTTCTTCAGGGAGGAGGAGGCAGGCACGAGGGCCCCTGCACAGGTCAGCCTTCGTTCCCACCTGGCGTTGTTGGTCCCCTTGCTTTCCCAGTTTCCAGCTGGTAAGTGGGAGGTCCAGGAGGTTGAGGGTCAGGGCCTCAAGGAGGGGATGTGGTCGCTCTGGGACAACCAGAGTGGAGTGGGCTCTTTCCCTGAGGAGGAGGCTTCACAATGAGGGAGCCTGGTGGAGGGTGTGGGGGACAGCAAGAGCGTGTGCACCCTCCCTTTTGGAATCCCCACAGCTGTGGCCAGTCCCGCCAGTCCGGGTGGGGCAGAGCAGTTCGAGGCTCGCCCTTCCCAAGAAAGGGGTGGAGGGGCTGCCCTTTCCTCCAAAGCTCATCTTCTTGGCAGCCGCCTGGTTGCCAGGGGTGACTGGAACTGGCTCTGCCTGTCTCCATGGCAACTGTTGGTGCTCCGGCCCCCTCGAGCCTCTCCTCCAGGGAAGGGGGCGGGGAAGGGGGCGGGCTTGACCCAGCAGCTCTGGAGCCCCGCCGCCAGGGAACGGTGGGGGGAGGGGGGGGCTCCTGGACTCGGTGGAGGGGGGCAGTTGCGCCCCTCAGACTCCTCCATATCTCACTGCTGCATGACCTTGCTTCCTTCCAGGCTTCCCTGGTTGTCCTTAGGTGGCTCAGTTCATGTCCCCTGTCTCATTGTACATCCTTTCCCTGCCCTGCCCTCTCTTTCTCTGCCCCATTCTCTCCTCCTTTGTCCCCCCACATTTTCATGCTCTCCCCCAACTACCCACCCCATCTTCCCCAACTTCTTTTTTTTTCTCTAGCCTACCCCCAGATTCTCCCTCCGAGGTACCCCTTCCCTCAGGTTTCTCTCCCATGGGAATCCCTTGGGGTTCCATCCTCCCCACTTTCTCCCAGATGCCCCCATACTCACCTCCATGCTCTCTTCACAGCTTCACCCCTACAGGTCCCTCCATATCTTCTCTTTAATCTCCCCTCCTCCCTGGCGTAGCTCCAGCTCCCTCTGGGAACCCCAGGTCCCCCAACTCCCCTGGGCTGACCCCATTGGTCTTCCTTGCACCATACTCACATGTTCCCCTTCTCCCCGCCACAGCCTTCCCTTACGTTTCCTCAGGTCTCCCCCCACTCCCCTCCCCACACTGCGTCGGACAGCTGGGCACTAAGTTTAGCCTCTGGCTGGCACACGTGGGCTCTGGTTACGCTCCAGGTGGCAGTGGGTACTGGGGCCTGGCCCTCCCCAACACTGCCCAGCCTGGAGAGCCCCTGAACCTGGCTTTCTCCATCCTGGAGGAGTGGTCCCTGGCCCTTGGCCCCCAGCACTGACGGCCACCCACCTTCTCACCCATAGCCCCTGGCCAAGCGGTGTCACCTCCAGCCTAGAGATGCCGCCAAGATGCCTGAGAGCGCCTGGAAGTTTCTCTTCTATCTGGGCGCCTGGAGCTACAGCGCCTACCTGCTCTTCGGCACCGACTACCCCTTCTTTCACGACCCACCCTCTGTCTTCTACGGTAGGGGCCCTGCCGGACAGAGCAGGGTGGGGGAAGGTTCTCTACATGGGGGAGCTGGACACTCATCACACGTCTCATGCTGGATATCTGCCTCAAGACAGCCCCCCCTCCTGCCGCAAGGTAGCTCCAAGACAAGGGTGCCTGAAAGGTTCTGGGGACAGGAAAGGGTCCTATTTAGGACCTGGTACTGTTAGGGCTCAGGGAGGTGTCCTGAATGAGGTGACCCCTTGTATGGACCCAGGTAGGCATTCCAGGTGTCTGGAACCATGTGTGCAAAGGCCCTGGGTCCAGCACAAGCTTGGTGTGTGAGGATGATAGGAGGAGTTTGAGTTTCATTCTAAATGGGATGGGTTTGTGGCTCATAAAAAGCTTCCCCTGGCTGCCATGTGGAGGCAGGAGAGTCTTGGATAAGGAAGAAAGTGGCCCAGTGGGGAGGTGAGGGACTAATGTGGCTTGGACCAGCTTGGTGAAGAGATAAAGATGACGAGAAATGGCCGCATCCAACGATTGGATTAGATGTGGGGGTGGTCAAGGCCTGAGCTTGGTGGGATAGGCAGGAAGGTGACTGCAGTGTCCTTTATTGCCGGCAGGCAGGCTGTTCTAGAAAACCCGATCTGTGATGGGGGCATCCAGATTTCTCTATCCCTATGCTGACCACGTGTATGTGTTTCCTGCCATGGGACGTAAACAGTTTCTGAAGCCTCCTGGTGGCACCAAGCCCCACGCCCCCATCTGAGGGCTTGGCACACAACTTTGGTGTTCCAGTATCCCAGTGACAAGCACCGCATTTGCTGGGCACCTGTCTCTCAGTGGGACTGCATCGCCCACATGGCCACTGTCCCACGTGTATTGCCCTTGTTATAAATCCCTGGAGACAGGTTTTAGTTGTCATTCGATTTCCCTTTGTGTGAATGAACCATCGTGGGTCCTTGTCAGTTTCAGGCATGGCGTTGCCTCTGGCTTTTTCTTTTAAATTATGCTGTGATAACATGCTTGCAGGTGAGCTGCTGCTTTGCATGTGCACCAGGCACTATGCAGACACAGCTTTGAGTGCTCCAGAGAAAGCCCCCCACCTTGATGGCTTGTGGTGACAGTGAAGTACGAAATCTGTTAACAGCTGATGAGAAAATCCCAGGCAAGGCCCGGGAATATTCTAGAGATGGGGATGGCCCCACCAAAAATGACCTTTCCGTGGGGGACCTGGAGGGGCCTGAAGCAGAGAGGAAATGCAAAGGCCACTGTGGGACAGGCCCACTCCTGGCAGATGCTCAGAGGCAGAGAGCAGCCCCCCAGGACGGGGTGTCTCCCGGAGGACTGTGAGGAGGGGGGCAGATACTGACAGGCCCAGTTGAATAGGATGCTGAGGGCACAAGGGGGCTCTGCCCAGCATGGGGCCCAGAATGGGAGAGAAGTGGTTGGTTTGAGAAATGTTTTGAAGGCAAGCTGGGGTTCCGTGGCCCACGAGTGCAGGGAGGTGCAGACGGAGTCTAGATTGGGGATCCCATGGGGGCCACACTCTCCCTACCCCACCCCACATCCGGGGCTCGAGGCTGGAAGGGGGCGCTCGCCCAGTGGTAAAAGTCTTGCCACTGCGATGGGTGGAAAATTCGGTGTCCTGTTTCCATAGCAGGCTGGCTCTGTACGCTGAGGCACCTCTGTGTCCCTTCCTTCTCGAGGGGGACAGAAGTGCACGGCAGGTGTGTGTGTAGGAGTCTCCGCCGCCGGCCGCGGCCAGTCCTGCAGAGCTCAGAGGGAGGGTCCTCCCGGAAGTGTGCATTTTGTTGTCAAACTTGGAGGAGCCCCTGGACCTGATAAAGTGGTGGGAGGAGAGCTAATCCATCGGTCGGGTGGTGGGGGGAGGGGAGTTGCATTTTTTAAAATTAGGTGAAATATACATGCCGTAAAGTCAACCATAATTTGCCAGTTGTCGGTTCTGCCTGCTTGTCTGAGGTCCCTGGAGTAGCCAGATGCGTGGATCTGGGAGACAGGTCCGGGGGAGGGCCCGGGTAGCCGGTGTTTCATGGGCACAGAGGTTCGAGTGTGCACCTCGAGGAGTGTTCTGGAGATCGCCGTGCCACGGGGCAAGCACAGTGGTGCCACCAGATGTAAACATGGCCAGGGGTCAGAGTATCATAGTTTTTAAATACTCGCCATGTTCAAGTGGATGGTTCAGGGGCATGTAGCCCATTCCCCGTGTTGTGCCTCCATCCTCCCAGAAGGAGACCCTGTCTCCCTCCCCCTGGCCGGATCTGCTTTCTGTCTCTGGATTTGCCAGTTCTGGACATTTCCTAGACATGGGATCAGGCAGCATGTGACCTTTTGTGTCTGGCTTCTCTCACTTGGCATCTGGTTTTTGAGGTTCATAGTGGGAGTCGGTGCCTCGCCACTTTGCACGGCCTTCCATTTTGTGGGGGCCCGCGTTCTGCTCACCCACTCACACATTGGCGGGTGCTTGGGTTGCTGCCACCATTTGGTGGCGTCCAGCAGTGCTGCTGTGCACACATGTGTGCAAGGAGCCCTGGCTTCAGCTCCCTCGGGCACCTCGCTAAGAGTGGACTTGCCAGAGCTTGGGGCTCGTGTGTTCATGGCAGCCATGGGGAGGGTGGACAGTCGGGGACAGGCTCTGGAAGGCTGGCAGGGCAGGGGGAGCTGGGGCCGAGCTGAGTAGGAGACAGTGGTGTCGGGAACAGGGGCAGGGTGGCAAGGGCAGGGGAAGCAAGCAGAGGCCTGGACCCACACGGGGTCAAGGCATGAGGTCAAGGCACAGATGAAGAACTGTTGCTGAGGTAAGGCACTGGTGGGCGGGGCGCGTGGTTTAGGGGATGGCCAGCCTCCAGGGGGCTCCGGGTCTCTCAGGCTGGAGGCGGGAGGCCCCAGAGGGAGCCCAGGGTGGCCGTTTTTGGGGAGTGGCCAGGGAAGTCTGGGTCGATATAGCCAGAGCCCTCTTGGTAATGGTCCTGAGACAGGAAATGGGGAGAGCTGGAAGTCAGGGTCACCAGAAGGAGGTGAAGCCTGAGTAGGTGGGCACAGGTACCAGGAAAAGCCAGGGGCAGGAGCGGCGGCGGGGGCAGGGAGCCAGCCACACCCCACGAGGTGGGCCAGCCCATCCCGAACGGCACTGGCCGGGGTAACCAAGCCAGAGTTGGAAATCCTGCAAAGGACAGATTTTAGGGGTAGGAGCACCTTTTCCTATAAATCTAGAACCGTTCCCCCCCCAAAGAACACCCATTTGTAAAAAAATCATGGGTAGAGGGGCGCCTGGGTGGCTCAGTGGGTTAAAGCCTCTGCCTTCGGCTCAGGTCGTGATCCCAGGGTCCTGGGATCAAGGCCCACATCGGGCTCTCTGCTCAGTGGGGAGCCTGCTCTCTCCTCTCTCTCTGCCTGCTTCTCTGCCTCCTTGTGATCTCTGTCTGTCAAATAAATAAATAAAATCTTTAAAAAAAAAATCATGGGTAGAGACTGGGAGCAGAAAAGCAGTAGCCAGGGCGCCTGCGGAAGGGGGTGGCACACCCCAGCTGGAGGGGTTCCTGGAGGCCCCTAACCACACGCGCCTGCTCTCCCCAGACTGGACGCCAGGCGTGGCGGTGCCCCGGGACATCGCAGCTGCCTACCTGCTGCAAGGAAGCTTTTACGGCCACTCCATCTATGCCACACTGTACATGGACGCCTGGCGCAAGGACTCGGTGGTCATGCTTATCCACCACGTGGTCACCCTGGTCCTCATCGTCTCCTCCTATGCCTTCCGGTGAGTCTGGCAGCGGGCAGGAGGGGAAAGGGCCCAGCATGAGCAGAGAGGGGAGGCTGGTGGGGGCCACAGTGGGTATCCACGGGGCTGGGTTCTGGAAAGAGACTGCTAGAGGGACGGTGCGGGGGGGTGGGGTATCAGGTGCAGAGAAACCCCAGCCCGTTCGTACACTGCCCATCTCCCTCCAGCCCCTCCAACCTGTGGCAGCCTCGGGCGGGACACTTAGAAGTGTTTCCTGGGGGGGCGCCTGGGTGGCTCAGTGCGTTAAAGCCTCTGCTTTTGGCTCAGGTCATGATCCCAGGGTCCTGGGATCGAGCCCCGAATCGGACTCTCTGCTCTGCAGGGAGCCTGCTTCCTCTTCTCTTTCTACCTGCCTCTCTGCCTACTTGTGATTTCTGTCTGTCAAATGAATAAATAAAATCTTAAAACAAAAACAAAAATGAAGTGTTTCCTGGGCCACCCGCTGTGCCTGGCTGCCGCAGGGGGTGTGGCTAGGAGTGCAGCAGACCCACCTTGGCATTCTGGAGCCCACTGCAGCCACCACACATGGCCCCTGAGGGCCTCCGGCGCAGCCCATCCGCACCTCAACCTGTCCTACCTGTAAGATCTCCCCTTTGTTTCAAAGGCAGTGGAGAGTGAATCTCTCTTGCCAATCCTTTAGTTGTATCAGTTGCACGTGAAGATGACAATGTTTCAGACTTACTGAGTTAGTTAGAATGTAGCGTTAGAATTAATTGTACCTCTTCTTTACCTCTTGTTTTAAATGTGGCTAATAGGGGCGCCTGGGTGGCTCAGTGGGTTAAAGCCTCTGCTTTCGGCTTGGGTAGTGGTCTCAGGGTCCTGGAATCGAGCCCCACATCAGGCTCTCCATTCAGCGGGGAGCCTGCTTCCCCCTCTCTTTCTGCCTGCCTCTCTGTCTACTTGTGATCTCTGTCAAATAAATAAATAAAATCTTAAAAAAAAAATGTGGCTGATAGGGAATCTGAAATAACATTCATGGTTCATGTGCTGTCCCTCTTGGATGGGCTGCCCCATGAGTCTAGTGCGGCAGCTGCTGGCCACCCGTGCCCATGTCAGCTGGAATTAAACTGAAATAAAGTTGCATATTCCATTCTGTAGCCACACTAGCCACATGGCAGCTGCTCAATGGACTCATGTGGCTGCTGGCTCTCATACAGGATAATGCAGGTTTAGAACATTCCTATCATTCTAGAAAGTTCTATGAGATAGCATTGCTCTAGAGTAGAATCAGGTGATAAAACCCAAACAAACAAACAAACAAGAAAAGAACTACTGTTTGAAGGTGGTAACTATGGAGAAAAGTCGGAAGATAAGGACCTGGGGGTGGTGAGGTGTGAGTGGTTGGGTGACAGGTGAGCAAAGTCTGAAAGGTGAAGAAAGACTGCATGAACACTGGGAGGTGCGTGTTAGGTGTTGAGAGCAGCATGTGCAAAGGGTCTGTGGCACATGAGCTGTCAGAAGGGTGGAGTGAGATAGACGCCCAGCCATGTCCAGGCTGAATTCAGGTCCAGTGGCCCAAGCAGCTGTCAGGTGGAATGCTGAGGTGGGATGGGGGGACGGCCTTCAGGCTTCTTTAGAGCCTGCTGGGGACTCGGTCTTCCCTAGACAGGTCTGCAGATCGCAGCAATGTTCAGGTTAAATGAACAGACCTAGGAGGGTCAGTGTGGCAATGATGTTGGAGATGAGGGACAAACTTGCGGAGGATCTGGATGCAAAATGGCCCTGGCCACCAAGGGTCAGGGGTCACAGAGGCGAGATGGGGCAGACAAGGAGCCTCCAGGGAGGCTCCTGGGTCACCTGGGGACAGTGAGGCAGCGAGGGTGAGGGTGCGGGTGGGGCCACCAAGGGGCAGGCACAGCTTGGGTGCTGCCCCTGATCTGGCCCTGTGGGGAAATAGGTCACGTGGGCAAGGAACCACAGCTTTGAAGGGCCCTGCAGGAGGCTTGGGGTGCAGACTTGGTGCAGGGTAACGGTCCCTAGTGTGACCTACCCTCTCTCCTCTCCTATCCCACCTCCTCCCCAGGTACCACAACGTGGGCATCCTCGTGCTCTTCCTGCATGACATTAGTGACGTGCAGCTGGAATTCACCAAGCTCAATGTCTATTTCAAGTCCCGCGGAGGCTCCCACCACCGGCTCCACGCCCTGGCGGCTGATCTGGGCTGCCTCAGCTTCAGCCTCAGCTGGTGAGTGGGCTGGTGAGAAGTGGTGGGACCAAGCAGGAAGTGGGTGGGGCCTGGTGAAGTGGGCAGGGTAGGAGGTGGGGCTGGTGTGAAGGGGTGGAGCATTCAGGGAGGGAGGGAGGGCTTGAGGGAATGGGTGGGGCCAGGCAGGAAGGGGGTGGGGCCTGGTGAAGTGGGCAGGGCCTGGCAGGCTAGCCAGAGGTGGGGCAGAAGCCAGGCAGAAGCAGGGTTGGGCAGGAAAGGACAGAGCTGGGATGGAGACAGATGGGCAGGGGTGGGCAAGGAGGGGACAGAGGGACCGGGATGGGTGGGGCTATGCAGGGACAGATGGATGAGTCCAGATGGAATAGCATAGGGCCTGGGTGGGGCAAGCCACCCCGCCCCCAACAGCTTCCCCAAGCCCCCCTCCCCGCTGCAGGTTCTGGTTCCGCCTCTACTGGTTCCCGCTCAAGGTTCTGTACGCCACCTGCCACAGCAGCCTGCGCTCGGTGCCTGACATCCCCTTCTACTTCTTCTTCAACGCACTCCTTCTGTTGCTCACTCTCATGAACCTCTACTGGTTCCTGGTGAGTCGGCAGCCCGCAGCTCCTTGCCCACCCAGCAGGCAGTCCCCAGGCAGTGGTCTAGGCGCAGGGCCTTCTCAGGCACGCCCAGGGAGGGGCATATTCAGCCCTCAGGACAGCACGTGCAAAGGGCCGGTGGCAGAAGCACAAGGCCGGCCATTGGGAGGGTAGCAGAGGGAGGGAAGTGCCTTTTTCTCACCCGTGCTCCCTCCCCCCACCCAGTACATCGTGGCCTTTGCTGCCAAGGTGCTGACGGGCCAGGTACGTGAACTGAAGGACGTGCGGGAATACGACGCGGCAGAGGCCCAGAGCCCCAAGCCCAGCAAAGCTGAGTGAGTGTGGAGGGGCTGCCGCCCCGGTTCATTCCTTTAGCCACGTCTGTCCAGCCGCGTGTGCTCTGGGGGCCTGCCCTGGAGACGAGGCAGTGAATGATGCCACCATGGACGCTGCCCCCGGAGCCTACATCCCACAGAGACTGCAATAAAGGCACGGAAGCTTAGCGACAGAGTTAGACGCCGTCAGGCCAGACAGGAAGTGGGTAGAGCAGCCTGGGGCTGGGGCAGGTTGACAGGAGCAGAGAATTGGGTGTTGGTGGTAGGAGCATGAGGGCCAGACTGGGTCGCTGGCCCAGTGGGTGAGCAGCCGTGATCCAGGCCACAGGGGAGCCTCTAAGCAGGTGGCAGTGGAGGTGGGGAGGAAGGGGGGCTATGGTGGCCCGGAGACCCCATGCTCGGTCCATGCTGACACTCCCTGGCCTTGAGGTCCAGCAGGGCAGCCTGCTGGTCAGTCAGGCAGGAGAGGGGGCTTGGGGCTCAGACCCAGTCCGGCCCAGGCAGGAGTCCTAGGGAAGGAGGGGAAACAGGCCTCATCGAGCATCACGGAGGTAGAACCCCCAGGACTCGCCGGCCCCGGGGTGAAAGCCAGATAGTGTCCAATGCTCTCAGCCTAGAGGGGGCCCCAGGAGTGAATGGAGGCAGGTTTGGGTGACCAGCAGGGTCTAGGGAGTATGACACCCCAGAGGGAACACGGGGAGCAAGCCGCAGCAAGGTGGGAGGGCTGCTTACTGCTCGCAAGGTACTGAGTCAGTCGACCCTGTGATTTGACTTCTGGGGGTGCTCATCAATGACCAGCTGGGAGAGGGGATTTCAGGGAAGCAGGTGGGTCAGAATGGGCCATGAGGAGGATGAGAGAAGCAGAGATCTTAAAAATCTTATTGGGATACATAAGAAGGGGAGGAGAGAACTGGGGGTTCCAGAGTGGAGAGCTCTGTGGCCAATTCACATATATGAAAGCACTTTGCACCCCCCAAGCATGGCACTAGAGGTGGGGGGTGCTAAGGCCAAGAAGCCAGCGCCCAAGCCAGAGAGGGACCAGACAAGTGAGCAGGGATCACGGACACGAGAGGGCTGGGCAGCAGGTGAGGTCTCCCCAGGGGGCTGATGTGCAGGGCCTTGTCAGCCCACGTGACTGATCACCACGAGGCCATCTCTGTCATCGGGGCATGAGGGCACAGGGGCCGTAGCCAGGACGAGTGTGGTCAGATCCCAACTCTGCTGTAGAACCCACCAGACTTGTTTCAGGTGAAAGAGAAATAAAAGAAACGAGGACAATCCATGACTTCCTGCTCGAGCTGCCATTTCCCGAGATGGAAGTTGGGGCTGAGCCGGGGTAGGGCTGTGTGCACCAGGCTGAGAGGGGGGGAAGGGGGAGGGCTGTGTGCACCTGCCGGGAGTGGGGAGGGGCCATCAGGCATCTAGTCTGGGGGCTGTTCGATCGTCCGATGTCCAGTGAGCGTGAGTTGAGAATTCCACGAAGACATTGGTGAGGTGTCACCAAGGGGTCTGACCAGCCCTCAGAGGTTTCCAGAAAGAGCAACGGCTAAAGCAGCGGGTGGGAGAAGGGTGCACCTGCTTGTCCCAAACTGAACACTGGAAAGATGTCTCTGTTGGAGACCCGTGAACTCCAGGTGGAGATGTCCAGACCAACCAATCCCGCCGGGTGTGGCTCCCTAATCTCTCTGCCCTGAGAAGGCCCGTCCAGAATGTGGGGTGGGGGCTGGGGTGGGGGGACTGGCACCTGGCCAGCATGTCCAGTAGAGTGACAGCGTGAGCTCCGCCCAGAAAGGACAGGGCAGACCAAGGAATGCACTGCCGTGGTCCCCCCAACCCCAGCGGTCACCTGCAGAACTCCGTTCCCTGAGGCTGGCCAGGGTTCGCACAGTCAGGTGTAACGTGGGGTAAGAAGCAAGGAGAGTGTGGAGCGTGCTGCCAGAGTGGTCAGGATCGCCCCCCCAGACCCTCAGGTCATGGAAAGCAAGGCCGCTGAGGCACTCTCCCCAATCAGAGGAGACGAGGACACAGTGACTAAATGCGGCATGGGCTGACGGGCCAAAACAAAAAAGGACGTCCACAGAAAAACTCGTGAAATCAAATAAGGTCTACGTTTCGTTCGTAGCTGGCCTCGGTGTCCTAGTTGTGACAGATACACAGTGGAGGTGTGAGACGGTGACATTAAGGGAAACCGGGCGAGGGCTATGCCATGGCTACCCGGCCTGCCTTCACAACGTCTCTGCCCACTGACGATTGCCCTAGAATAAAAGTTTTATTAAACAAACAAACAAACAAAAGCACGAAAGACCGTCGGAGATGACATCAGGTGTCATAGTGCGTTGCTGGTTCTGTCCTAACAAAGTACCAGGAGTTGGAGGGGGTCTTAGAACACCAGAAATGTGGTCTCTCACAGTCCCGGAGACCAGAAGTCTAACATTGTCAGCGGGGCCGGGCATGCTCTGACATCTCCAGCAGAGAGCACGTCCTCGTCTCTTCCAGCATCCAGGGGCCCCACGTGTCCCTTAGCTTCTGGCCGTGACGCTCCAGTGCCCATTCTCTGTCTTCACATGACCTTCTCTCAGAGCTCTTCTCTCTTACAAGGACTCTTGTCTTCTGATTTAGGGCCCGCCCTAAGTCCAGTCTGATCCCAGTCCACATTCCTACACTTAATCACAACTGCAGAGAGCCTTTTTTCCTCATCAAGTCACCTGCCCAGGTTCCAGAGATGAGGATGTGGATAGACCATTTTGGGGACCTCCCTTCAACCCACTGCGGATGTTAAGGCTCATACAATTATATGCTGCTAGAGAGAGAATCAGGAAGTTGAAAGCTGCAAAGTGACCCAGATTGCAGTGGCTGTAGTGGAAGCGATGATGGCTGGAATTGTTGAGAATAACCTGGCCTCACTGAGTTCTGATAGGAAGCGGAGACAACACGAGAAGATGCAGTGCTGAGAATTTTCCAACGTAAAAGATGTAAATCAGAAAGAGGATGAATAAAAAGGCATCTGTGCCCCAAACATGTCGCAGCGAGAAATGCAAAACAGCCACAGGAAAGGGGCTACATGACAATGACACAGCAGCGAGGGACGCTGGACAAGTGTAGAGGGAACTATCCTGTCCAATGCCAAAAAGAAGGAACCAGCAACTGGGAATTCATACAGAATTTTGAAAACATTTACCTGAGGGCTCCTGGCTGTCTCTGTCAGTGGAGCACAGGCCTCTCAAGCTTGGGGTCCTATGTTCGAGCCCCACGTTGGGTGTAGAGTTTACTTAAAAAAACAAAATCTTTAAAAATAAAAACAATGAAGAGACAGGACACCCATAGGAACAAAAACTAGGAAAGTTTACCGCCCGGAGATCTCATTGGGTATGTTTCAGAACACAGGAAAGCTATCCCAAGAGGGAGACCACCAGGAGAAATGACACATGTCTGGGTAAAAAGAATTTAAATGCCTGATTGGAGCTTTTAAAAAATGAGAACTGAAGTAGTAAATGCTGAAATGGGATTGGGGCCTTTGCCCTTTGCAAGAGGGTGGGGATTACCTTTAGGCTATTTTAAGGACTTCCGGGAATGCTAGTAGGGTGTAGAGAGGAACCCAGGACAGGCCCCCCCCAAAAAATAAATAAATAAATGCAAAAAGGGAAGGTTAGTAAACGTAGGATAAGGAATGCAAAACAAAGAGGGTAGACTCTCGGAATATTACACATCCAAACAAAGAGACATGGAGTAATCGTGACAGTTACAAGATTGCTTTTTTTTTTTTTTTTGAGATTTTTATTTATTCACTTGACAGAGATCACAAGTAGGCAGAGAGGCAGGCAGAGAGAGAGGAGGAAGCAGGCTCCCTGCCAAGCAGAGAGCCCAACGTGGGGCTCGATCCCAGGACCCTGAAATCATGACCTCAGCCGAAGGCAGAGGCTTAACCCACTGAACCACCCAGGCGCCCAAAATTGTGTTTTTATTTATTTTGTTTTAAAGAAATTTTTATTTATTTATTTATTTATTTATTGAGCATGCAAGGGGGAGGGGCAGAGGGAGAGAAACTCATGTAGACTCCCTGCTGTGGACCCCCCCCCACACACACACACGGGGCTTGATCCCACAACCCTGAGATCATGACCTGAGCCAAAACCAAGAGTCAGATGCTCAACCCACTGAGCCACCAGGCACCCCACAAGATTTTTTTTTTTTTTTTTTTTTTAATTCACCTCTCCCTCTCCACTGGTTAAAAGACTTCAAGTCCAGGGTACGTGAACATTGCAAGTAAAAGGACAGGACAAGAAATTCAGATGCAATCCTTGATCTGGAACATTCCACGGGATACAGTCCTAAATCTCCGTGTGACAGGACCACGGGAGGTAGTCCTCGCTTGTCATCGAGCAGCTCAGAAGCGGGGCGAACAGACGTTCCTTTCAAGCACAGGCTGTCTCAGACTTGACCACACCCAGCCACAGGGGACATCTCCCGGACCTAGAACCAGGTTCCTGCAGGCTGCGTAGACGAAAATTCAACAAGGTTTGAGAACAGTAAGGAGATGACAAGGGAGAGCGCAGTGGAGTAACTCAGGACCTGGCCAGTGAGTAGCACCGCCCCCTTCCTCAGGGCACCCGGCTCCATTCATTCCAGCTGCTTCTCTCTTCTCACTCCCTCTGCCTCCCAGAGCCCCTGCTCCTCTGGCCGACCACCCCCCCACCCCCCCCTACGCCCACCTCTGCCATCAGCCCCCTGGAGGGGCCTCTGTGCCCAGCTCCTGACCCAGGTACTGACCCAGCTCCTCGGTCTGAAGTCTGCACTGTCGCCTCAGGGGCTGCTGGTCTCCGCAGCCATCAAGGGCCATCACCCGGCTCTGCCTGCCAACCTGCCCCGAGGCCTCCACCACTTCCCCGTGGCCTCCCCCTCCTGCAGCCCCTTCATTTAATTCACCTGACTTCCAGGGTGCTCCCGCAGCTCTCGGTGCTCCTCTACGCGCCATTCTCTATCTCCTTCCTGGTCTGCTTGACGTTCCCAGCATCTGTGGAACTATCCGGAATCAGCACCCCCCTTCCCTCCCCAAACCACCCGTCCGGAACACTGGCCCATCGCAGTGGAGGGAAATCATGCCAAACCCTGGGGAGTCCCCTCACTCCCTGTCCTCCTTAGTTCTGAGGAAATAGCCAGAGTCCTCCCAAGATGCTGCCTGCCTTCATCTCCGTCTGGTCTCCGCCCTTGTTCTGATTTTCTTTTCCCCACAATGGTGCGATGAAACCGAAAAGCGCAAATCTGACATCATAGAGAAGCCACACACCCCCCATCCCCTGCCAAATGCTAACAGAACACTGGTTTTGAGCAGGGAGGGGTGCTTGGAAGCTTGTACAGGAAAATAAACCAGCATCATCGAGAAAGTTCTGATAAAACGTCACATGGTGTGGTGCGGATCCTTGAATGTATTAAACCTACTATGAAAGTACAGGAACGAAAACAGTGTGGAACAGAGCTGAGTCCATGAATAGAAATAGGCTCCAGTCCTAAATATCACTGGGAGGGAAGAGCCGTCAGAATAACCGACTGGAGAAAAGCGCAGACTCGTGTATCTCAAATCAGCCGGAGGCAGGAGCAGAAGCTGCAAAATGAAACCAGAGCTGAAAAGGGAGATTGTGGCATCTAGCAATGGAGCTAGGAGACGAGCCCCCACCTCTGCTCCGTCTGGAGAACCAGCAAGCAGAAACACAACAAAGGACAGACCTGAGGGCTTATCTCTAGGGGCTTATCTCTAACCTCACAGATCAACGGCTCCTGCCAGTGGCAGCAGCAAGAGAAAGGGCAGCAAGGCCCTGGGAAAGTGGGCAGAGGATGGGACGTGTGCTCCCAGGAAGGGACACCCAGTGGCTCCAGACCAAGGGAAGAATGAATTAAAGTGACTGAGGTCATCTAGGTTCCTATACGGAAGGGTCTCTGAGTTAGAGTGCTCCTCAAGACGAGGGGATGCAGGGGACAGTAACAACCCGGTGTGTTAGGATCGGTGTGAGATACCAGCAAGATGTGTGTGAAATGCTACACAGAGCCAGGAAACCCAGTTGATTTCCAGAAGCGGTCCAGGCAAACTGTGAGTTCTCTGTGCTTTCTGATGTCTAGATCGTTAGAATATAGTACCAGCTCAAAAAACTTAATACATGTGTACGTTGTAAACCGGACCGTAGAACCCACTTCTGCAAAGACACAGACCAATGTGCAAAGGCATGAGGGGCTCCCCGAAGTGGGAACAGCAGTAGCCAGTGCCATGACCAGTAAGCGGCAGCAAGATGCTGTTTCAGCAGCAGCAGATGCTGACAAAGGCACCAAGGAGCAGGGGCGGAAACCCTTGTTGAATCTGGTAAGGTGGTCCTGGGCAGACCCCGAGTCGGAACCCAGACCTGCCACTAATTCAGGTAGGGAAAATGGATTTGATGGAGAACAGTGGTATGCACAGCAGCAATCTCAGTGTCGACTTTTTGGAACATTGGGGTGCAGAAGACTTTTTTTTTTTTTTTTTTTTAAGATTTTATTTGAGAGGGATGGGGGAGGGAGAAGCAGACTCCCTGCTGAGCAGGGAGCCCGACGTGGGGCTAGATCCCAGGACCCTCAGATCATGACCGGCGCGGAAGGCAGACGCTTAACCCACTGGGCTACCCAGGCACCCCCAGAAGACATCTTTCTGGTTTGAAATATGCAAGCCATATGTGATTTAGAAATTAGGGCCCTTTCTCTGGTGGACACTTACCATATTGATTGAGTTTTAAAACGCTGCATAATCTGTTTTCAGAACGTGGAAGGAAAGTAGGGGCTGTGGCAGATGTAGACAGAGGCCAGTGGATGGAGAATCATAGGGGCTGTGAAGACTTTCTTTTGTCCTACTCTGGGTGGAGTGTCAGGGAGCTCTGGCCAATTTTGCCCACTCTCTGGAAGGGGAGGAGTATAAAGTGTAGGGTTTATACAAGTGGTGGAGTTAAATTGGGGCAAAAGCCGTCCAGCGGTCGTGGGTAGCTCAGGAGGGAGGAGAGAGGAGGGTTTAATTGGGAGGATCTGGGACGCCCTGGCCACTAGGCGGAAGGGGCCATGTGGGCAGGGAGGAGGGACCCCGGTGGGCTGCAGCCTGGCCGGAAGAAGGGATATGGAGGGCGATGCTGGCGAGACAGGGCAGTATGCGGGGCATGGGGTCCCGGGGCTAACCTGGGCCCGGTTCTGCCCCCTCCGCCCCAGGAAGCCGCTGAGGAACGGCCTGGTGAAAGACAAGCGCTTCTGAATTCCTTGATCACCGTCCCTCCCCTTAGGACCCAGCCCCGCCCGACCACGCTCCGCAGGGACCGACCACGCCCCTCCCCGGGACTCTGGCTCGGGCCAGCTCCGCCCCACCTGGGCCCTGGCCACTCCGGGTCACCTCCCTCTGGACCCCTGCCCCGCACCCCCCGAGACCCCGCCCCCGGGGTCTACCCCCGTCCGGCTTCAGGACCGCGGCCACTTCCCTCGGGACCCTGACCCTGCCCAGTCCCAGACCTCCGTCCGGCCCCTCCGGGGATCTCGGCCCCGCCCCCAGTCTGCAAGTCGAGGGTGCCCGGCGGCTCCTGAGCACTCGTGCGTCTGCCGCCAGCGAGGAAAATGTCACCGCCGCGCTACCGTCCTGGCCACTGCGTCCTTTTCCTCCTCCTGACCGTGCTGCTGCCCTCACTGACCCCAACCCGCGCCCCAGCGCCCCCGGGCCCCGCCACCGCCCTGCTCCAGGCTCTCGGGCTGCCCGACGTGCATCGGGGCGCCCCCACGCCTCGGCCCGTACCCCCCGTCATGTGGCGCCTCTTCCGCCACCGGGACCCCCAGGAGGCCAGGGTGGGCCCGCGGCGGATGCCCCAGGAGACCACCCTGAGACCGTGCCACGTGGAGGAGCTGGGGGTCGCCGGAAACATCGTGCGCCACATCCCGGACCGCGGTGAGTAGGGCCCTTGCTGGGGTGCGTGTGCCGGGGAGGCTGAGACCCCGCTGTGCGCCCCGCCACGAACCTCCAGCGCCGCGTGGGGGAAGCCAGAGCACCTCCGAATGTCCGCACCCGCCCTGTCCAGCCCATGAGAAACCTGGACCCGCCCGCACTCCATGGCCTCTTCCCCGTGGGCATCTGCGGGGACCGGTTGGAATGGTCCCAAGGCCAGGCTCCCTTGCACTGGGCAAGGCTCCTAGCTTTCAGCTGAAGCCCTGCCCCCACTCTCCCCTCCTCCCCCCGCCCCCGCTGTTTCACACCATTTGATGCCTTTCCTGCAAATACCACCTCTCCAGCATCGCTTCCCCAGGGGCCCCAGGCATCCGTTCATCTCTCGCCCTGCCTGGGTCCCGCGGGCAGGCCGCCCTGCACCCGGGCCGGGCCTCCTCTTACTTGCAATTGATGCCCTGCCCCCCACTCCCCGCCCCCGCCTCCCGCGGCCACTTCACACCATTTCACGCCTTCTAACAGTTGGCGCCCCCAGCCCCGGGGACTCACCTTTCCCGGTCCGCAGCAGAAACCCCCTCGCAGGCAGGCCAGGCAGGGCGCGGGGGCTCAGCGCGAGCCCAGCCCTCTCCCTGCCTCCCCAGGTGCGCCCACTCGGCTCCCGGAGCCCGCCTGGGCCGCGGGGCAGTGCCCTGAATGGACCGTCGTCTTCGATCTGTCCGCGGTGGAACCTTCAGAGCGCCCGAGCCGAGCCCGCCTGGAGTTGCGCTTTGCGGCGGTTGAGGCGCCGGCCGGCTGGGAGCTGAGCATAAGGCAGGCGGCCGAAGGCCAGGGCGCGGGCGCCGGGCGGGTGCTGCTCAGTCAGGCGGTGCACACCCTGGGAACGCCGGTGCGCGCCGAGCTGCTGGGGGCCGCCTGGCCCCGCAACACGTCGGCGCCGCGCAGCGTTCGCCTGGCACTGGCGCTGCGTCCCCGGGCCCCCGCCGCCTGCGCGCACCTGGCCGAGGCCTCGCTGCTGCTGGTGACCCTCGACCCGCGCCTGTGCCACCCACTGGCCCGGCCGCGGCGCGAAGCTGAGCCCGCAGTGGGCGGCAGCCCCGGGGGCGCATGTCGCACGAGGCGGCTCTACGTGAGCTTCCGCGAGGTGGGCTGGCACCGCTGGGTCATTGCGCCGCGCGGCTTCCTGGCCAACTACTGCCAGGGCCAGTGCGCACTGCCCGCCACGCTGTCGGGCCCCGGCGGGTCACCCCCGCTCAACCACGCCGTGCTGCGCGCACTCATGCACGCGGCTGCCCCCGGCGCCGGCGGCCTGCCCTGCTGCGTGCCTGCCCGCCTGTCGCCCATCTCCGTGCTCTTCTTCGACAACAGCGACAACGTGGTACTGCGGCACTACGAGGACATGGTGGTGGACGAGTGTGGCTGCCGCTGACGGAGCCAGAGGGGGGCCCAAATAATAAATACTGCGTGGTCCGCTCCCCGTCTCGTCTGGTCACGTGGGGGTGGGAGAGGAAGCAGCCACCTCCACCATCACCCATCGCCAGGGTGGTGGGACAGTGACCCACACTGACCCCACCTGCCCAGCTCTGCCAGGGCTGGGGTCCCAGATCCCCATCCCCAGGTAGCCCATCAACTAACCCGCCCAAGAGCCCACGTGCTGCCAGTTGCAGGGGCCAAGGTCCCCCCCCCCCCCAAGGGCCCTGCCACACAGATGTAGTCATTCTCAGCTTTGCCGTCCAGGCTCCCAACCAGCCAGGTCCCCAGGCTAAGTGCTCTGCTATCTCCCTGCAGTTCATCTGCCCCGGTGTGAACACAAAAGTCGTTTATTAAGATTTTATTGGTGACAATAGAGCTTAAAACAAATCGACCAGAAATCAAAAGTTACATTGCCTTGGTACAGATGCTCCTCAATCTGGAAAACGGAACTGCTGCTATGAAGGTGGAGAACAAAGCAAACAGCACAAAGCAGAGGCAAAGCATGCCAAGGACAGAACAGGGCAGGTGGGCGGGCGCAGGTGTCGCCCACGGGGTGTGTCGCACAAGGGGTCATAGCGGAAACCTATCCAAACTCTATGCCTCTATGTGGCCTATCAAAAGAAGGGGGAAACCGAAAGCCCTACAGCAATGGTAATAAATAAGAGGCCTTGCCAGAAGGAAAGTGGCCTGTGTGTCCCCGTCTCCCAAGTACAAGCTGGAATCTGGAGGCTTCGATAAGGGCCAGTGTTGGCCTCACAGGGATGGGGAAGCTGGAAGGGGGGGGGCGGTGTAGGGTCACCAGGGCCTAGGTAGGCAGGGGATGGTCCCCAAAGAGGTGGTTGTCAGGGAGACTACTATCCCACCATGGGGTGCAAGGAGCTGGGGGTGGCTCTCCCAGCATCAGCAGCTCCTTGAGTCCTGGCCCAGACCCCACAGAGGCCCCCTCTAACAGCTGAGGTGACAAACTGCTCCAAGCCCCTTCAGCATAGAACCAACTTTTTTCTGAAAGTTATTCCTTTTCCAAAAAAAAGCAGAAATCACCCCACCCCATCACAGCTGTACCCACAGGTAGGTCTCCCAACTTGGAGGGTGGGGTAGAGAACAAGGTAGGTGGGGCGCTCGGCATGTCCGACCAGTCACAGGGACTGTGGGTGCCTCCCGGGGGACGGGTCCTCTTGGCTGCTGTCTTCCACCAAATCCTCAGGAAGGACCCCCGGGGAAGAAGCCACCGGTCAGGGAACGGCCACCTCCCCACCCTCTGGCCTCCTGGCCAGTCCTGCCCAAGGCCCGGCCCAGGGTGGGTGGGGCACGAGTCCGCGGCGCGTGGGAAGCACGTTGCTTCTCAGAGTCCAGCGGAGACTGGGGCTGCCTGGCCCAGGACGAGACTGCTCTCTCACCGCCCTGACATGCAGGGAGAAGCCGCTGGAAGCTAAATCTGAAAACAAAAATTCTCCTCTCGATCCCGTCACAGGTGTTGATCCTAATCTTGAGATGTGTTGCCTTGTTTAAACTTCGTTTCTGGAAGCTTCTCGCATCTCCCAGGTCCACCACTAAGATTTGAGAGACAAACTCAGGAAAGTATATTTTTCAGTACTCCTTTGAAAGAATCTTTAAAAAACAAACAGAAAAACCCAAAACACCGTGTTTTCTTTAAATGAAACCCTCTTAGAACACAGGCAGCGTGACCAGGGCGGTTTCAGAGCTGGCGGGGACAGAACCCACACCTCCGCGGGGATCTCCCGGCACGGCCGCCCCGGCAAGGAGCCTGCTCGGCACAGAAATGCGAAGTTTTTCCTGCTAAAACGTAGTCCCCTTTCAATAAAAGAGAAACAGAAAGAAAAGAACAGAGGAAAGGGCTACTCTGAGATGAGGGTCTTCCTCCCTCCGCCCTGGTCGCAGACCCAGGTGTGGACGCGGCGAGCGCTGGGCCTCCTTGGCGAGCGGGGCTGGCAGGGCTCGCTGGCGGGCGGTCCTCCGCGGCCGCCTGCCTCCCGTTCTCCCTTCTCCTTCTCCTCGCCGCCGCGGGCCAGCAGTGGGCGCTCGCTCGGTCTCGGGCTCCTCTCTCCCTCGGGTGCTCCTCTCCCTCTCCTGTTGCTCACAGTGGTGCTTCAGTTTTAGCAGTGGAAAACAGGTATCCATTTATTTTTATTTTTTATTACCCAGAATAAGATGCTGATGGACTAAGCCACATAGCTTAGCTCTTCCGCTGCCACCTGCAGGGAGGGAGGAGGGCAAGGGGCCATCAGAGCATCTCAGGGTGGGGGGGCCCCTGCAGGTGCAGGGCTCCTCCCCCCACTCCACTGTGTGCCTGTGAAACGGGACCTCAGAGGCTGGCTGGACGCCCAGACTAGTGACTCCCCACCCAAAGAGAAGGAAGCCAACCACACCCCGCTCACCCGGCACACACATGGGTAGAGGACCCAGGCCCGGGTTTACCCAGCTCTGGTCACACCACATTCAGGGGAACCCTATGTCAGGGTCTTAATGGCACCCTGAAGCCCCTCGTGCAGAGGTGCCCCATGTGGCTGCGGCCAGGACTCCCACATCCACCCCTTCCTCACAGAGTTCCAGGACTCAGGAAAGGACCACCATGCAGGGAGCTGGGATGAAGTCCCTATTCCCCGGCCACTACAAGCAGATGCACAGGTGGCCAAAATGACCCGCACAGGACAAGCTGGCCTCCTGGGGACCTGAGACCCCTACCACACGTTTCCCTGATTTCCCATCATGTCCAGATCCCGATAAAGACCTCCTGCAGGGGTCAGCTTGCCTTCTAGTACTGGGACAGCCCTGTCACTCCGCCGTGCTGGTATGCCCGCTCCCCTTGGTACGTGGAGTCTTGCGACAGTGCCACATCAATCTGTGACTTAAACTCATCGCCAAGGTAACTGTCCTGCAAAACAAAATTGGGGAGATAAGCATCCTCTTGGAGGATGTGCTGACATCCTTCCAGCCTCAAGAACCTGCCCCAGAGAAGGATCTGAAAACCCGGTTCTGAAATCTAAGTGGCAGGAGACGCATATGGGTCACCTCACCATCCGACACAGGTCACCCAGCTCCGCTAAGACCCTGCCGTCCCCCTGCCGAGGGCGGCCACACAGAGCGGTGCTCAGGTCTGCAGGGGTGAATGTGTGGGCTCAGTCTCAGCAGCCCTGCCCTCCCTGCTCACCTGGGACAGCTCGGGCTGGGAGAGGCCGGGCTGGCTCATCTGGGAGGGCTGGCTCATGGAGATGTAGCCCTGGGTCAGGGCGCCCTGGGAGAACGGCTGCGACGCCACGTCTTGGCTGGCCTGGCTGTTGGGGAGATTCGTCTGGCTGGGTCCAGGGAGCCCAAAGCGGTTCTTCTGGCGCCCCCCACGACCAGTCTTGCCTTTTGGGGTACCCCGGCCTGAAAGACAGCAGTCCAGGTTCCTTGAAGGAGATCTGCACCCAACCGACAAGCCCAGCTGCCCGAAGCCCAGATGTGAAAAAGTTTTGGCGCCAGCGTGCTTTTCGCGACGAGCAGCCAGCCGGCGCTCACCTGCTGCCGGCCCGTTTGCTTGTCCGAAGTACCCTGGCGGTGGCATGGGGGGCATGACCAGGTTGAAGGGGATGGGAATGTTCATGGCGGCCACGTGGCTGGGGCCCGCGCTGATCATGCCAATCTGGTCGTGGGTCTGGAAGTACATGTTTGAGGGCCGGCCTGCAAGACACAAGGTGAATGGCAGGTGTCAGATCCCACTGCGCCCACACCTGGGCCACGAATGAATGCTGAGGAGCTGGAATGTCACTCTCATCCTGCCGCTGCTGTCAGAGGGTTTCTCGGTGCAGCCTGACAGCAAAGCCACTGCAGTGATACAGAATCTCACGACTCGACCCCCACTCTGGACAGCCTCCCTGGGGTGGCTCCCGGGAACAAGACTTTTCTCCCAGGGGATTGGAGAATCCCTGGCCTGTAAGCATCCAAAAGACTGAAGCTGTGATGCATTTCCAACTGAAAAACAAAAAAAAGTTCTTTCAAGGGAAATTTTAAGCTCACATTACCTGCACCCCCCCCACCACCAATAACCACCAAAAGCAAGAAAACACCTAAGTGGACAGACCAGTGGATCCCACTGAAAATGCAGGCCCCCAGGCACCCCCGGGCTAGGCATATCCCAATCTGCACAGAGATGCCCGAGGGCTGGGTAGTCAAAGGGAGCCAAGGCAGGACAGCATAGCCTTCTGGTCTGCCCTCCGGGGCCGAGAGCCTTAGCTGGGCCCACAGGGAGCTCAGGGATGAAAGACGGGCCCAGAGTTCCCTACGCAGCAACTCACTGGATGTGGCAACATCCGTCACTTGAGCCCAGCAACCAGAATACAAGGGAAGCAGGGAAAGGGGGCTTGCCTACTTCATAAGTGAGAGGAACTGCTGGGCTGCACCTGGCCCCAGGATGGCCACTGAGCCCACAAGACAACAAAGCTCAGTGTAAAATGCAGGCTTGTGGCACCAAGCACCCAGGTGAGCGAGTCCCCCTCTATAGAGGCTGGTGCAAGGAAGGGTCCCAGGAGACAGGGACCTGGGGGATGAATGGGAACCATCTAGACGCTGGCTCAGGCAAGAGGAGGTGCTGCACACAGCAGGGGTAAGGCTCAGCCCCAGGACAGAGACCCCATACAGGAGAGCAAGCGGAAACGGGAAGGCCAGTGAAACGGGAACCGAGTCTGTGGACAGCCTGGAGAGCTACAGGGGTGCCCCCTAACTGAGTGGGTGAACCAAGTGTAGGGTGGGTAGAGAGCACTGCGCCCTGGGGCTCGGGAGCAAACAGACAGAACTACAGCATTTGCTTGCAAACCTCCACAAGCAAAGTTCTGATGTTTAAGAAACAAAAACAAAGAACAAAAAACCACAACGTATGTAGACACTGCCAAAGACCAAGTCTTTGATTTTAGACAAGGGAAGGTGAGAAGGAGCTCCATCAGGCAGGTTTCTTGGGAGGTCACCCCAGGAGGAACAGGGCCAAAAGCTGCAGGCGTGGGAATGATCAACATCCACAGGGCCGGTGTGCTCCCCCGGAGAGCAGACTCACCCTGGCTGCTGCGATCGTAGACTGATCCGGGGATGATGGCCTCCCGAGCATCATACATAGCTGTTGTCATGAAGCGGGCTCCCTGCAAGGGTTCAGACAGGTGAGGAATTTACCACCTTGACACAAGAACTCTCTCAAGCTCTGGGGGCCAGGCCACACCAAGGCCGAGCCCCAGGCCGACCCCAGGCTTGCTGACTGCTGGGCTCTGGGCCTCGCCCACCCCTCCTCCACCGGCTTAGCCTTTGACGCTGAATGGATCTGTCTTTGGGCTTCACCTCAAACAGCACCAGCTTCTAGGTCCCCCAGAGCACCCTGGGTTCACAGGGTTTCCCACTGCCCGGTCCACCTCCTAGCTGCCACCCAGGACTTTACATCCCAAAAGGCCAAGTTGGAAAGCTTGGGAGACACGGGACGGGGGAGATCCATGACAACAGGCCACATGGACACGTGTGACTGCCCTCAGCTCACACTTGCAGGAAGAGCAGCCCGGCCGGGCCCCCGCCCCCGGCCGCTCACCGGGTTGATGGTGTTGACAAGCTTCCTGGGCTTGCTGAACTGCATGAGGCTCTCACGCAGGTTGTTCAGCGGCCCCTCCACCAGCACCTTCTGCTCCTTGTAGTAGTTCAGCAGGTGGTTCCAGAGCGGCTGCTTGGACAGGGCCTTCGGGTTGCCCACGATAATGACCCCGTACCTACAAGGCGTGGCCACAAAAACAAGGTGTTTGAGGCTCTGCATGGTACGCAGAACACCACGTCACACAGTGAAGCAAGAAAGAACAAAAACCCAAAATCCACTCCCAAGGTCACAGGATGCGCTCCTGGCGCCCCATCTGCCTCCCTGCACGGGCGCCCGGCCTGCCTCCGACAGCGCCATGAACACTGGGCACAGACAAGCACACTGCCGTCACAGTGACCTGGTGCTGGAGCCCACCAGGCAAGCTGTCCCCAGCGCACCAGGTGTTATCTGCAGACAACTTCGGAGGCGCCCAGACATCAAAACCCCTCCATGAGCAGAGGAGCTCAGATGAGCCTCCTTGTTCGCAGCCACGGGTCGGCCTCCTGGGAAGTCAGCCGCAGCCCCCAGCAGGCTCCATGGCCTCGGGAAGCCCGACAAGCCAGGGCACAGACCTCAGTGACCAAGCCAGGGACTGGCTTCTCTGGTGGACGCTCACCCCACCCAGCTGTTTCAGGACCCCCATACCCCAGTGCTGGCCACCAAACAAGACAGCAGCCTAGAAGGGGGAGGCGGTGACAAATAACCACCATGTGCCCTGATGGGAAAAGGAACCAATGGGAGAAGCGAGCCTGACTTCCGGCCGGTGTGGGGGTAGCTGTGGTCTGGTTTTACTCAAACGTAACGAAGAGCCACCTTATTCTCTCTAGGTCCCCTCTGCTATCATATCATCATCATTTCAAAAAAATATTACATTCTAGGGCTAAAAACATAGGCAAGACCAGAAGATAAGACTCGGGGATTAACTGTCTTCACAGAGATACAAACTGCACTAGTGGGTTTTGAGCTTAGGTCAAAAGAGCCTAGATGACCCTGCCCACAAAACTGAGGCCACACAAGCCCACCAGGACAGGAAACAAAGGCATCTCATCGGGACGCCTTCTCCCTAAACTACTGCTTGGGAGCACTCTGACCTCTGGCGCTGGTGAAGCCCAGTCTCACCCGCGTGGGGCCCAAAGTTCAGCTGTGGTGGGAGGAAAACTGGAGGAGACGGCGAACCAGGCCGGGAGCAGCCCTTGGGCAGACCTTCCCGGCTTCAGGGAAAAGTCAATCCGAAGAACTCCCGTGGCAGGAGGGAGGCACCTGCCACCAGCAAGGCCCAACGGGACGTAGTCCTCCATACCTCGCTCTGGTCAGGGCCACATTAAGCCGCCTGGGGTCATTTAAAAACCCGATGCCTTGGTGCTCGTTGGCTCGCACACAGGAAAGGATGATGAAGTCCTTCTCTCGCCCCTGGAATGCGTCCACACTGGCGATCTCCACCTCCTACAAGGGACCCATGGTCGCAGTCAGCCAGCTGGCTGCCTTCAAGGACCCTCAGACTGTGGGAACGTTGTTGGGATGAACTGTCCAGTCCCACCAAGGAGCCTGGGACCTGAAGCCTGCAGAGACCCCAACGCCAGCCTCCGGCAGCAAGGAGGGAGCCCCTCTGGCTGGACCCATTCCCCCAGGGCTTTCCCGGTCCCCAGCCCCTCTCTCCTGGCCTTCCTGTGCTCTGGTTGTTTTTTTAACTGTGGCAATTTGTTTCCCAATAATAAAAGCATACATCCTTGCTGCAAAAGCCCTTAGACGGCACCCAAGTTAACAAAACAGAGACCACCTGACATGGTCACTTGGGCGCTACTTCGTGTTTTGGTTCATCTCTGCAGAGAAAGAGAATCCTGTGGTCCCGCACCCTTCCAGCACACACACCCTGTGTGCTTCACCCAGACAATGGTACAAGAGGGAATGGCATTTTCACGACCACATAACATCCACCACAAGGCCAGCAGGTAATCATACCATACAGTTCAACTTGGAAGTATTTTCAGTTTTGCTCTGAAAACCATCCTGAGAAAAATCCGAAGGGAACACACGCCCTCCCAGGACGGCGGCACCAGCCGCAGGCCCAGCTGGGCGTGCGCACCTGGTAGAGCTTGGTGTGCAGGGAGCCGCTGAACTGCATGTACTGCACCAGGTAGGAGCGCTGGCCCTCGTACGGGGTGATGATGCCGATCTGGTCGGGCTTGGCCCCTGCCTTCAGCAGCTTCGTGGTGATCTTCTCCACGTTGGCAGCTTCCGTCCTAGGAAAACCCGCGTTTCAGTTCCTCGGCTGCCCCCGTGGGCCTGGAGACCGAGGATGGAAGCCATGGGAGGTGTGGGGCGGTTCCAGATCCAGAGCAGCCCTGAGAAGGCTTTGCCCGCTGCGCCCAGAGCCAGGCTCCCCACCATGTACCAAGAGAGTCAAAGGGGACGGGGGAGGCTCACACGTGGGCTTAGCAGTATCTGCTCAATAGAAGGACACACACTGAAGACGCAAAGTGGAAACAGCTGCTGGTTTAAGTGTCTACACACAGCGGGGACAAGGAGGGCTAGGAGACGCTTCAGAACCACGGCAGAAAACGAACGCATGCGCGGCGGCTGGCGGCTACTCGCCAAGCTGCCCATGAAGCCGGCAGACACCGAGGGCAAGTCTGCGCTTACCTGTTCAGGTAGGAGGTGCCTGAGCTGGCGATCTCCTCTTGGCCCTGGGTCACGTAGAAGAACATTGGCTTATCAGGTTGGGGCCACTGGAAGTCAAACCCCTTCTTCACTCGGTCAGCTATCACCAGGGAGGGAAAAGAGGCAACACTTCCCATTAGAGAAGAAAGCCACCGCCCATCCTGACCACATACAAAGGGAACAGTGCAAAAACCCGTGCTACAGCAGTCAGCAGCAGGCTTCAGGCAAGAGACCCCGGTCAGTGGGGCCCTGAGAAGGCCACCCAAGTGGGTCCAACCGCCCCGAAACGTCCTGGAGGGAGTGATGCTGTGCATACCAACACCCAGCTGTCCGCTGCACAGAGCCGGCTCACTCACTGAAGTTACCTCCCTGACTGGTGCGTTCTGTGGCCTGTTTAAGAAATCTCCGCCTACCCCAGGGTCACAAATACATTGTTTTCTTCTAGAAGCTTTACTGCAGTGCCTTAAAGGACCCATAAATCCCTCCAACTGGCTTTTGTGGATGACACTGCTGAGTCAATCTCTTCCTGTCACAGACCAAAGTCTTTGAACAGGTGGGTCTGCCCCTGGAGTCTACCTTGGGCACTGTGCCCACACTACCTGAGCAACGGCAGCTCTGTAGTAACTCAGGACATCTGGCCGTGTAAGCCACCACCTCCACGGAGCTCTTCACGTGCACTCTGGCTGTTCTGGGCCCTGTGCATTTCCTTATAATTTCAAAAATTAGCTCGTCCATTCACTTGCCCCACTGACCTCTTTGGGAATTTTGGAGCTGCATCTAATCTATAGATCAGCATGAGAAAAATGGCATTTTTGCATCAAAACAGCCTAACACCAATGATCCACTTTATGTCAAGCTGAGAAAGAGTCCACGTCCATCTCTATCCTTCTAGCAAGGGCAGTAGCCAACCGGCTAGCTCAGTGGCACATTAGCCCAGGGGTTGCTGGAGAATGTTTGACCACTGGGGGTGGTGGGGGCAGGGCTGGTCTATTACAGCCTCCAATTTCTGTAGTGCAAATGTTCCCACCACAGCTGATGTCAGGCTACCCCAAGAAGGGGTCTGGGTGGGTGCCAGCACTGCCTTGGACAGGGGCCACCTTGGACCTCAAGGGTGCTTCTGGGAATTAGGCTGTATTCTGGGTTCAGATTCTAGTTATACAGGTGTGTTCACTTAGGGAAGACTCGCTAAGCTGAACACTTAGGATTTGGGCACTTCTTTACACTTTAATGAAGAATTTAAAAATGTGTGCTCAGGGTGCCTAGGTGGCACAGTCAATTAAGCGTCCAACTCCTGGTGTCTGCTCAGGTTATGATCTCAGGGCCGTGAGATCAAGCCCCGAGTTGGGCTCTGAGCTCAGCATGGGATCTGCTTCAGATTCTCTCTACCTCTCCCTGTCCCTCCTGCTCATGCTCAGTCACTCTAAAATAAAAAAATCTTGTTATTGTTTTTTATTTTTTTAATTTCTTTTCATTTTTTTTAAATTTTATTTATTTATTTGACAGAAAAATAGCATAAGTAAGCAGAGCAGCAGGCAGAGGGAGAAAGAAGTAGGCTCTCTGCTGAGCAGGGAGCCTGATGCGGGACTCAATCCCAGGACCCTGGAATCATGACCTGAACCGAAGGCAGCAGCTTAACCAACTGAGCTACCCAGGTGCCCCTGTTATTGTTTTTTAAAGATTTTATTTATGTATTTGGCAAAAAGAGAGCAAGAGAGGGAACACAAGAAGGGGAAGCAGGAGAGGGAAAGCAGGCTTCCCACCAAGGAGCTTGATCCCAGGACCTTGGGATCATGATCTGAGCTAAGGAAGATGCTTAACAACTGAGCCATCCAGGTACCCCTGAAATAAATAAATCTTAAAAAAAATAAATATATACGTGTATGTACTTAGCAGGCGCTGACCATGTGCTGGGCACGGAGGACACCACAGGGAGAAGCCACCACCACCCCTGCTCCCTGCCCCCCAGATCTGCCACCATGGAGGCAGGCAGAGCAGGGCCAGCAAGGGTTAGAATCAGTGCTGAGCGTGGCTTTCCCAACTTGGGTCAAATTGCAAACAAGTTCCTTGTAGCCTGGCCTTTCCTAGCGCCACCACCCAATGGACCAGCAATGTTGTAAGCATCATGGTGACGGGAACGCTCATAGTGCCATCAGCTCCCGGGACCGCATGGCACCATGGCTGCACAGCTTGGCCAGGCGCACACGCTCAGCCTCCATCTATCTCCTAGATGGTAGGCCGGACAAGGCCAACATGGCAGGCTGCTGGCATTAACCAGACATTAAGAACGCCAGTCTCAGGGAGGCTGGGTGGCTCAGTAGGTTAAAACCTCTGCCTTTGGCTCAGGTCATGATCCCAGGGCCCTGGAATCGAGACCTACATCGGGCTCTCTGCTCGGTGGGAAGCCTGCTTCCTCCTCTACCTCTCTGCCTGCCTCTCTGCCTACTTGTGATCTCTGTCAAATACATACATACATACATACATACATACATAAATAATCAATCTTTTTTAAAAAATGAAGGAAAAAAGCAAGCCAGTCTCAGGGGGCGCCTGGGTGGCTCAGTTAAACGTCTGCCTCCGATTCACGACCCTGTCACGATCTCAGGGTCCTGCGATCAACCCCCTGCATCAGGCTCCCTGCTCGGCAGTGGATCCCTCCCTGCTCCCACTCCTCCTGCTTCTACTCCCTCTCTCTGTCTCTCTGTCAAATAAATAAAAATCTTAAAAAAAAAAAAAAAAAAAAAAAAAAAAGGAATGCCAGTCTCAGGACCCCTTATATGCCCTAAAAAGTTGAGGAATCCAAGCAGCTACCATTTCCATAGTTTACATCTAGTGACATTTACTACGTTTTAAACCCAGAAACATAAAATACTTATGAATTCCTTTAAAAATAAACACATCAACGAAAATTTTTAATGAAAGGTAGTATTTCCCACTAAAATATACATCTCGAGTTTCTACGACTCAGCTGTGACTGACTGCTTCTGTGCTGTCTCCCATCAGCCCTCACAATAGGACAATCGGACCTCACAGATGGACGGAACTGGAAAAGGGAAGAATGTTTTATAACTTTCCCCACAACCATGGGATTCTGCCTGACTCCACACCAAAGCTGCATCGGAGGTCACCCTGCAGGTTGGTGATGATGGCTTTTCTCCTCTGCCTGCCCTTGGGATGGCCTCTGACTTTGTAACATCCTTGTGGGCCATCAGAATGGGACGTACTTGTTCACCAAGTCAGAGCTCCCAAAGACTCACACACTTCACAGACACTTGTCACTACCACAGATCTCATCAGAAAAGCCACTCGACAATGGAGAGACTTGGTCGGTTCAGATCAGGGACATGAGTTTTCCAAAATTCTGCTTTTCATTTTGAGTCCTCAGGTTTTATCACTGGAGATAAATATTGTCAACTGTTTTCTTTGAAGCCACAGGCTGACTCACTTTGATCGTTTCTGGGAAAGAACCTGCTGAACACCCCAGTCTGAATGACCGACCATACTGTGTCCCTGAGTCCTTTTAAAAACACCTACCATACCTGCCAAGTGTCTTAGAAGAGCTCCCGACCTCAACACGCACAGGGTCATATGGATGTACACAAAGTGCGTATGCGTCACTGAGGCATTCAGGGTCTTGCCTGCTGCAAGCATGTGGCGGTGACGACACATGGCAGTCTGGCAGCACTGTCCCCACTCATGCCAAGGCACCAGCCAGCAGCCCTCCAGGGTTGCCTCTGCACCCTCAGCACGAGCGTCCTCATGGCAAAAGGGCACACGATGCCTCAGTATTATCACGAGGGTAGTTCTGACCTCCGTCCTGTGAAGCCCCAGGGCCCGGGTTTCGAGAACAACGGGGTTAAGGAGTGGGAGGAACAGTCAGTTCTGCCACCTCCCGTTCTGTCCGCTGTCTGGTAAGCCCCCGGTCTGAGTTCTCAGGTAGTGACTCTGAATTTTACCAGGTCAAGCTCCCCCTTGGCCACATGCCAAGGATGTCCCACACTCCAGGGTAGACACACCATCCCGCAGACCACCGTACCTGAGGTGCCCCTTACACATGAGTGATCACCACATAAGGCCACTTAGGCAGTGACAACAGGTGTCATCTCGCCAGGCTGAGTTCCCTCCGGCCCCCCACTGCGGGCTGAGCACTACCTGCAGTGACGCCGTTCTGGAGGGAGCCCTCGTAGAAGATGTTGGAAGGGAAGGCACTGAGCGCGGGGTGCATCCGGTACTGGACCTGCAGGCGGATGGGGCGGATGCCCAGCACCACCAGGCGCTCGAAGAGCGACTGAGACAGTCCCGCCTTGGCCGCTTTCTTGCACATCACCACAGGGCCCAGCTGGCAGTGGTCACCCACGAGGATGAGCTGTGGCGAGAGGCCCACACAGGTGAGGAGCTCAAGTATGAAACAGGAGACGTCCGCGTAGGGGGGCACGAAAGGGCCCTGGTGCTCTATGACCACCCAGTCACATGGGACTCAAGCAGTAAGAGCCAACCAGCACGGGAAACCGCCCCCACATCCAGGTATCCAGCTTTCCCAAACAAGCTTGGTCACACCACTTCTCGTTTACGAAAGACCTCCGTTAGCACGGCAACAGCGTTTGTCGTAAAAGCAAAAATCTTATGATTTCTTTTGGTTGTCAGAAACAGATACTACCAGAGGTCTTTTGTAAAAGCAAAGCGGTGTAATACGAATTTTCAGAGAGCAGGGATCTTCTGCGCTTTATCCCATTCTGGCTTGTGAGAGGTTTCAAGGCAGTGCTTTACTGCTGGATAGCAGGGGAAACCGAAACATGGAACAACAGACTTGCACTCAGGACCCACAAGAGGTGGGGGAACCCATCCTTCCAAGAACCCCTCAGTAAGCCCGCTGGGCACCCCTCTGCTCTGCCAAGACATCACAGAGCACTACAGAGCATTACCAAAAACAAACCCCCAGCGCTGAGAATGACACGGAGCTGGAAAGAGAGAACACACGCTGGTTTTCAAACGGGACGACGGTGAATGGCCCACCTGCTTGGCGCCAAGGACCACGGGGACCATGCACTCTGGTTCAGTGGCCTGGGTGCTTTCGTCAATTAAAATGGAGCGGAACTGCATCTTGGCGAGCCTCGGGTCCCCTGCACCCACACACGTGCAGCAGATGACATCTGCGTTCTGAAGACGAGAGCAGGCAAAACATCAGGGAACCTGCATGGTAAATGCTACCACGTCCCCAAGGGCAGGTGGGACAGGGCACTGGTCTGCGCCCTCCCTGACACCTACGGAAACAGGCCGCTGTCCCACCTGGACAGTATCTACACCCAGGCTGTAGCGGCACCACCTTCTGAGACCCTAACTGACCTAGCTCCATTGCGAAAACCTCTCAGCACAGATGTGGTTCTGTGCCTCAAGGCAGCCTCCGAGAGGCAGTGCTGAGCCGGGGAAACCTTGCTTGGTTTGTTATAAAAGAGCAGAGAGTGTTCCAGACCCACCTACAGGCCAAGATGTGCAACCACTGAGAAGGCAAAGGTGGGAGGTATCAACGTTTTCTCAAAAGCAAAACAGACTGCCGCACAGGCGCCACGGTCTGCCCGGCACACCGAAACAGGTCCCAGGGCCACACAGAACCGAGCAGCGCAGTGGTGAAGAGCTCACCATGAGCAGCTCCCTCTCGGCGGTGCGCTTCAGGGCCCGGTACCGCTTCTCGTCAGCAGAGGACAGCTCCCCCGTCTCGTCCTTCAGCTGCTGCAGCTTCTGCAGCTCCGGCATGCTGGAAGCACCGTGACACGTCAGCAGACAGGGGAGCCAGGTGTCGCCAGGGACCACGCCAGGGACCGCGCCCAGGACACGTGCCGCGCTTGAGGCAGGCTACCCCACACCCACCTATCCATGTTCCTGATCTGGTTGTGCAGGGCCAGGAAGGACACTGGGGAGTCAATGGCCTCACGGCTCTTGGCGCAGAGCCGCACGACCTTCAGCCCAGTCTGGTGGATCTTCTCAGTCAGCTGGTCCACAGCTATGTTACTTGGAGCACAGACGAGCACGGGCCTTCAACACAAGGTGGACAAATGTCTCAGAGCTCAGCCAGAGGAAATTCAGGAAATGCTCACGGCTAAGACTGTTTTTCTGACTCCCAGACAGTGGAGTCCCCCAACTCGTGACCTAAGACTAAAGCCAGGAGTGAACAAAGCTGAAGAAGCAAAAAATCCAACCGGTCTGGAGCTTCCAGCTCCCACCTGGCTGACACACTTCTCATGTGCAGCTACGCTACTAACGGAATCCTACATCCCTACCCCCACCGGCACCGTAAAGTCTCTCGAAGCTGCGTGATATGTACAGGCCCAACACCTGCTGTCCCACTACGGCCCTTACTGGAGCAGCAGGCTTGCTTGGGAAGAGCAACCACAGAGGCCAGATCTCATACAATTAACGTTAAAACCCAGCGTGCCAGGTAACAGGGGCCCCCAGACGTCCTGGCAGACAGGTCTCTCTTCCCACCCTGGGCTACCCCGAGTCCTACCCATTGCCCTGCCGAGCGAGGTGGTAGACGATGGTGGCAGAGGTCACGGTCTTCCCTGTGCCTGGTGGTCCCTGGATCAAACTCAGCGGTCTCTGCAGCACAGTCTTGACAGCATAAACCTTCAGATAACAGGCAGTCGTGAGGCGGCAGCCGGACCCGGGGAGTGGTGGGAACGCCCGCCCCAGCAGGCCCTGCCGGCTGGGCCCGCACTGCACCGCGCCCCGGGGCAGGTGGGCACCTGGGAGTGGTTGAGGTCGGGGAGCCCCTGTGCCGTGAAGCGCTTGGGCAGCTGGCACTTGATGATCACGTCCTCCACCTCATGCCCGAGCAGCTTATGGTAGATGTAGCCCGAGACAGACGTCTCATCCACGGCAAACGTTTTCAATGCACTCTGCATCCTGGAAGGAGAACTCGAGGTCGGGGACGCGCACAACACAGTCCTCGCAGACAAGGACGATCACTCAGACGCTGGAGGCAGAAGCCGTGCCCTGGGCCAGGCACGGAAGCAGAGCCAGCAGAGCCTGCAGGGCCAAGGCACACGTACCTATCAAATGAGGTGGACTTCCATACGAAATCCACCTGGAAGTTATGCGTCACCTCCACAGGCGCACCCACACTGCTCCGAAGCTCAATGGCGATCTCATCGCCATAATCTGTGCCACTGAGTTAAGTTTTGTCGTTGTCTAAAGCTGGGTTTACCTTTCTGAGGAGCCTTCACTGGGTTACCAGGGAGAAAGAGCCTCCTCTGTGCCAAACATTAGCAGACACAGCCCACCCGGCCCACCCTCACCAGCAGACGCCGCCATGGGGTCCAGGCCCCCCACTACCAGCTCCTGCGCCCTCCCTATGAGCGCCAGGGCAGCGCCCAGCATGAAGCAGCTGCATCCCAGCCGGGGTTCCAACTGAGCCTCCAGAGCCTTGGGGCGCAGAGCTGGACACATCCCCACAGCACAGCTGAAGCAAGGACTCAGTGGCAAACGCCAGTCAGAGGGGCCCCCCCAGAGCCAAGGCCGCCTATGATGCCCTTTCTCCACCTGCGCGACCCCCATGCAGGCCACCTGTGCTCAGGACAAGCTCACCCATCTGTACGCAAAGGATACTATCAGGGACCTTGATGACGTGGCCGATCCCTTTCCACAGGGGTGCCAGATCCCCTTTGTACCTCAGGCATATCTCATCCCCCTGCATGAGCCGCATGTCTTACAGAGAAAACACAGCAAGAAAGTTAGCGTTTTCAACACGTGCCGAGGCTGCCACCATGAAGAGTTCAAATTAAGGGACACTTTACAAGGGAGAAACTAGGAATTTTATGCTACTTATGGTCACAAATATTTTAAAACTTAAAATCACCTCTTAACCAAATTATGACTAAATCCTCATTACCAGAGTCAGTCTTGGGCAAAGTGAAGTAGGCGATTCTCTTCTTGTTAAGGCCCAGGTCCCACCTGACCGTGATGTTATCTTGAGTCTGAGCACATGAAAAATAAGAGCCCTGTTAGCCTGAGACACAGACACGGGCCTGGACTCCTCGTGTCTGGGTTTCCACAGCTGCGCGCCCTACGGCGCCCTCACGAGCCACGATGTCAGGGTGCTGCGTGCAGCAGCCAACCGCCTGCAACACCAGCAAGGGCGCGTCCGGGACAGAAGCCATGAGGACCCCCAGAACCCGCTCCAGATGACCAGGAGACCCCCACACGACGGCTGCTCTTGGAGGCGGCTTCTCTGTGAATTGCAGAGGGAGAAGAAGCCGGCGGCCGATCCTTGGAGCTCCCACTTCCTACACGTACTCTTCATGAGACCAGTGCCAGGAGTGCCCTCGGCGTGCCACGGGCTCCTCGGCCTGGGCTCTTGCAGCCGTGGGCAAAGGCCGCAACCCTGACTGTGAGGGATTTTGGCTGGATTTTAAATCAGAAAACACTCAGGCCGGTGTTTAGCTCCGAGCAACCAGGCATCAGCCCAAGGGTCGCTCCCTCGCCTGCCCTCAATCCACCGTCCGTCTCCGGGCACTGCGCCTCGGCCCACGTCAGCATCCGCCGTCTGCAGAGGAAACCACCCTCCCCAGACCTTAGGAGAGATGCTGTGTTAAATGACCGAAACCCTCCTGCACACACCACATCACCTGGGACTCTTTCAGTTTCTTATCGTAGTCGGCCTCCAACTTGACCAGAGGCCCAAATATGTTCTGGTACTGGTAGGCATCCTCATACCGCAGAAGCACGTGCTGCGGCTCCTCGTCCACACCTGGCTTCTCCAGGTCCTCCAAGGTGGCAGAAGGATTTTCCTAGAAGACAAGCATGGCGCCTGTTCTTCCCCATTTTCGCCTATATATGAAAGGAACTACAGGCAGGCTCACTAGTCCCTAGAAGAGCAAGGCCTATCCGTCACCTGTCAGAACAAGCTCATGGGGGCATCATACAGAGGGCACCATTGTCCGTGGCATCCACCCCATGAGGAGAGTCCTCATATGGGGAAGTGTACGGGGCACAGGGACACAGACACTGGCCTGGGTCTCTGCACACCCTTCAGTTGTTGCCATTGCCGTTAACCCTCCCCCTGCCCAGGGCTACACCAGTAGGGTAAATACTGGTGATGTCACCCCAGGGACACAGCCTGACACGCCCAGACCATCAAATGGCTACGTTCCCCAACAAACGCCTAGCCCCTGAACCAGGAGAGAGACTACCACTTTTGGGCTGCTGGAAGACCACTAGTTCTCTGTGTAAACAAAAGGGGAGGCCCTTCTTCTTCTCCCAGCCCCCCAGTTTCCTCCTGACCCTGTGCTGCACCAATAGGGGTGACACACTCTTCTCTGGCAGGGACAGAACAGTATCTGGGCTGTGTAGCTATAAACAAGAAAAGTCAAAGAGTTCTGGGGAGCCTGGGTGGCTCAGTCGGTTAAGCGTCTGCCTTCGACTCGGGTCATGATTCTGGGGTCTTGGGATCGAGTCCCACATCAGGCTCGCCGCTTAGCGGGGAGTCTACTTCTCCCTCTTCCCCTCCCCTCTGCTTGTGATCTAATAAATAAAATCTTTTAAAAAAAAGGGAGCGCCTGGGTGGCTCACTGGTTAAAAAACCTCTGCCTTCGGCTTGGGTTGTGATCTCGGGGTCCTGGGATCTCTGCTCAGCAGGGAGCCTGCTTCCTGCCCCCACCGCCTGCCACTTTGCCTACTTGTGATCTCTGTCAAATAAATAAATAAAATCTTAAAGAGAAAAAAAAAAAGTTCTGGCCATCCAAAAATCGAAGCAGAAAGGTACCTTGCTAGAGACACTTGAGAAATATTCTGACTTGCACTCGAAGTGAAAATAAATTCACATTTAAGATTTTGGATTATGGGGCACCTGGGTGGCTCAGTGGGTTAAGATTTTGGATTATACAGGCAATTAAAATTTATAGCCCAATTACGAAAACTTTATCATAAAAGCTGAACAGTCTGAACCAGAGAAGGGCTTCCCTAGAGAACTGGGTCTGTCGGGCAGGGCAGACACCCCACCACCTGACCAGGAGTCCCTCCCCTCTGCTCATCCAGCCGTTGTGGGCCCTGCCTCTCTGACCTCTGTGACCTGGCCCCCTTTCCCCCTGAGCATTCACCCCTGGCCCGGGGTCACCCTGGCTCAGACACGTTACAGGCCCAACAAGGTCTCCCAGCGCCCTCACGGTCCTGTCTCCCCAGGCCCGGCTCCCCCTGACATGTGCACCCACAGCCGCCCGAGGCCAGTTCTGCTCTCCCTCTTCCTCTGCAGTAAGAGAAAAAATTCCAACAACCAGAGCCATCCTTTCCCAGAGGCCCAGCAGAAGGTGCCTGTGGGATTCCACCAAAGGGCCGTTCCAGGTAGAGACCGCAGTCTCTCCCTCAAGTTGCTTCCGGAACCTCCCGTTCCAGAAACACTCCCAGCAGCTCTCCCTGGACAAGAACCATGCTGACGCGGTTTTGCGTTCTCAGCAGGCCCTCACCTTCCAGAGCTCTTCCAGCTTGTTGATCTGCTGGGCGGTGATCTGCCGGGCCCGCAGCTGTTCCTGCTCAGAAGGGATCTTGACCAGCCAAGAGAGGAAGCAGCGGTCCTGGATCAGGGGCTGCCACTGGGAGCTGTCCCAGTTGATGTCCTTGAGGCTGCTCTGACTGGCGCAGGGCTGCCTACAGAAACACCGAGGGCAGGAAGAGCCCAGGTGAGGATGACCTCCACCCACAAGGCTTACCTTTCATCCCAAAGTGACGTTCCCTACATCTTACTATGTGATCATATTACCTTAAATTGTTAGTAATACATTGCCTCTCTCCATGCACTTGAGCTCTGAACTCTCAAAACTCTTAACACTGTTGTTACAGAATTCTTTTTATGATTTAACCAGAACACACCCCAGAAGAGTTACTCAGCATTCCCAGTTCTCTAACTAGCCCCAGCCCCCAAATATCCTCACACCTCTCCGCCCACTGGGGCTGAGCGCCCCCCCTCACCTGCACAGCAGCACCACTACTGAGTCGGCCTTGGCAGGGATGAAGCCGAGGAGGAAGACATTGCGGCAGCCGCAGTTGTAACACTCCAGAACTGTCTCCCCCAGGGGCCCATCCTTGTGCAGAGTCACCTCTTTGCATTTTGCCCTCACGAGGTGATTTACAATGTGGCTGAAACCAGGAAATGATAAATAGTTAACACCCAAAGTTTGGCTTTTCACCACTTCCAATTTTCGAGCCCCCCGTTAAAAGTTCCGGTACCGTTCACAGTCCATTAGCAGGGCGGTCACACCTCATCCATCTGGCGTCCCAGGGGACCAGCCCGCCCCTGAACTGGCTCCCCAGTGAGCGCAAAAATCAATCCGACTTGAACAGCCTTTAAGGAAAACTTTCCTAACGTGTTTCACATAGTTCCTGCTCCTTTTTTTAAGTTCCTGCTTTCTGAAATCCTCCGTACAGGGCCTGAATGAACCTATGGTTGGGGCCAAGGCTGCTGTCCCAGAGAGGCAAGAGGCCTGCCCCTTCCACGGCTCCTCTCGGCTTGCTGAGGCTTCTCCGCTGCTGCTGCTTTCCATTGCTTCTCCGGGTCCCTGTGCCTGCTTCCAGGAGCAACAGCCCCTCCTAACTTGCTGCAGGCCAGGAAACTTGATAACCAAACATATTAGAAACCTGAGGGCAGTAAAAAATATAGAGCAGCGGAGCTCAGTGCTACTCTCAGGAAGCACAGGGCCGGCTCTCAACCGTCTGAAACCACGCTGTCCCGGCTCCTTCCTTGCTGCTGCGTGGCCAGGATTCTGCTGTCCCTCCCATTTCCGGGACACAGCTGACCGACACCCAGGGCTTGTGAAAACTCCACCTAAGACAAGCCGGCCTCGCCTGGGGTCCACGCATGGTGCATGGCTCTGCCTTAGTCTCTCCCAGCTACCTACAGCCTTGCTGCGGGTCTGTCAGATGCCGCCTGGCCACACCTCGGGGAAACCCCTGCTGTTGCAAGCTTCGGCTCAGGCTCCACATTCTAACCCTCTCTGGCCTGTTCTAACCCAGGAAGCCAGTCAGATTATCTAACCAGCTGTCACCACTCTCTGTACCCACAGAGCACCCACTCTTCCGAAGCTGTCACAACTGGGCATTTTACCAGACTGACTTCCTCCTGTCTTTTCTACACCGACCTCACCCCATTATATTGGAAGCTCCCTGAAGGCAAGTGGCTGCCCCATCATTTCTACCATCTGGCCTCATGCAAACACTCAGTGCTGGCTGATGGAGTCTGTTTTCTCTTAGAGGCCTTTCACTAACTTCTCTGATCTTGGCTCTGCTGACCGGAAGATGGGGTTGCCAGCTAAGAAGTTTTATTTAATTACTTTTCCTGAAGGAGAGGAACTAATGCAACCACAGTAATGATGAAATTACCCAGAACATTCTGAAAATGGGACATGAATCTGGTTACCCTGAAGATGCTTTTTCTTTCAAATCTTTAGAATTAAACATCAGCCCATTTTGCCTCACCCAGAATCCCACAGTTTGCATTGCTAACTCTCAGACAACTCGAGATCTGACCACTGTGTCCTCAGGCAGCACAAGATGGTGAGCCCTGGCATGCAGCTGTGGAAGACACAGGAAGGGTGGGGGCTCTGTGCAAATAAACCTGCCTATGGGCTTTTGTCACTGTATGTCTCCAAAACATGAACCCCAGAAGATGCTGCTTTCTTGCTAGTGGCCTGGAGCCCTATAAGACTCTTCTCTGTGACAGTAGTGTGAGCTGTCACACAGCACGGCAGCTCTGGAGGAGCCACCAGGACTGGATTCTGTGCTGGAATCCAAGCACCAGCACAAAACTGGTCTCACCCCAAACACAAAACACAAGAGACCCAGTCACAGCTGCTGCTGATCAACAGCAGGAAGGGAAGCCCAGAGACGATAGTCAAGTGAACTTAATTTAATCCGATGATTCAGGATCTGGCCCGTATTAGCCTCAGGACTGCTCCGATGAGCTAAGACCAGAGGGAGGCTTCTCAGGAAGCGGCTCCCATGGATGCCCATTACTGTCCTGGGAACATCCTCCCCAGGCACCCAGTAATGAAGATGAATGGGTGTGCCAGGAGCTCATCTTGCAGAAAAATATAAATAAAAACTGGGAATGAGAATTAAGCCAACCCTACTTGCATAATAAAAGAACCACAGAGAATAAATCAAGGGTAAATACATTAAGGCATTCACACACCACCATCTGTTTCAAGTTAAACCAGTCACAGAGGAGGGAAAAAACCAGGTTTGTTAGCATGATTTTATATTGTGCTTTTGCTTCAACATTTCCATAATTTACACACAAATCTGAGCACAGCACTGATTAAAGACACATGCGCGGTCTGATTATCTACCTGCCAGAAGTATTTCCACGCCCGTTACAGAACCACTTCTTGCTGGTGTTACAGTAAACCACGCAAGCAGGATCGTGTATTCCGCAGTAACTAAAAAAGTCAAAACATCAACAGTTAAAGCTGGAAGGTCTCTCTCTGGTTTTAATTTGGCAGGATGTAAAATTCTTTCCTCTTAACAACATTTTAAAATTTTTCATTAAACACATACTCAAACCCAACGATCCCACTAGCAAAATCCAATCAGTTAACTGCAGAGGCGTCCTGATCTTGCAAATGCAGGGAAGGGGTACAGGGTGCTGTGGGGGCTTCCCGAGAGAGAGGCCCTAGGAAACAGCAAAGCCTCTGCCAGTGGGGGATGAGAGCTGTAGAAGGTGCCGGGGAACCCAACAGCAGAGTTCTGACGCCCCGAAGCAACCCCTAGCTACCCCACCTTGGACTTAAGTTTCAGGAGCCCTGACTTAGAAGCAGGGAAATCAGCATCCCTGGCTCTGCGCACACAGAGTTAAGCTGGGACCACACTGCATTCACAAGGCGCTCCACTTCCCGGCAGAGGGCGCCATGCTCCTGGGAACACTCAGCTCAGACCCAGCAGCAGAGGGTCGCCGGGTGCGGGTTGCAGCCTGAGCTCAAGCTTGCAAGGAGCACCTCGAGAGAGCCCCCAGCCTCATTCTTCTGAAAACCAAAAAACACATTAAAAAAAAAAAAACAAAAAAAAAACGGCTCACCACAGAATTCTGTATGTGTATGAAGCCAAGCCTCAGTCTCAAACTAGAATGTGCTCCAGCCAAGAACCTTCCCTCCAACCCCCCACACCATGGGGACAGCTGGGTGGGTAAGGGCATATGCAAACTTTAAGCACCTGCAGCTTTACCAGAACCACTTCACCGGCAAATGTGTAGATAACAGGAACACGAAAACATCATTAACACATACGTAAAAACATTTATAAACAAGTAAGAAAAGAGCCAAAATAAAGTTAAAAACAAAAACCCAAAATAAAGTTAAAAAAAAAAAAATGTCTCCCAACAAAGCAAGGGACGGAGCAGCCCTCTGTCCTGTGGTGGGTACAACCTTCCGAGGAGCAGTGGCCTGGGAGGTCAGCAAGACAGTGACATGGCTCAGGCCCAGAGTGGCCCTGACTGGCCAAGTGCCCTGAACAAGATCAATTCATCTCTTTTGGTTTCAATTTCCTTGTGTATGTATAACAAAAAACTGAACACAAGTCTCATCTTATGGGTCCAAATACAAGGGATGGGTCCTGCTCTAGGTGAGAATTCCAAATTTGGTCAACAAGCAGTTCTAGCCACTGGCTATTTAATACCAACTTTTTGGGAATTTTGAACTCATCAGAGAGGCAGATATTTTAAAGTATCCTACAATCATCTATTTGTAAAAGAAATCTTAGCTGCTGTTTTTACTCTCTAAACCCAAGTCCTCACCAAATGTAAGTTCATTTCAAATGAGTGAGTGGGACAGGTACTGGGACCCACCAGGACCTGAGAGAAGGCCTCTGGGTGAATCGGGTATCAGAGAGGGCTGATCCCACCCTCCTGCCCAGTAACAAGGACTATGTATACACTGGCCTGAAGAACCTTCTTATTTTGGACTAACAAATGTCACAATCCATCATCTTACATGGGCTTCCAAAGCCGGCAAACCCACTCAGAATGCAAGAGCTCTGGGACGTGAGTCCGTGCCTCCGCCATCGGCACTTACCTGCAGGCATGTACAGGGAGATCCTTAGTGTAATAGGTATCCTCCTCATCTTCTTCGAAGTTCAACTCAGCCAACAACTGGCTGGTCTTGGCCACGCTGTCATCCACGGCCCCATTCTGCAGAATGCCCTCTGGTCCACCGACCTACAGCAGAACAGCAGCATCACCATGCAAGGCTGCAGCTCTCCACCCCTTAGACCAGGCCCACAGCTTGCCCCCCGAATGAGCAGCCATGACGACCTTCCCATGAAGCGCTGGCCCGCTCTCCACCTTGAGAGAGTTCAGCTTCTTCTGAATGGACTTTTCACACTCTCCCACCTCCCTATTAAACCCACCCGTCCAAAAACAGGGTGCTGGTGGCCTAGGTCATCCACCCTGCCTCCTGCATATCCAGGTCCAACCCCACCTGGTCACAGAGCCATGACCAAACCAGGATGCTGAAGATGACGCTTTGTTCCCATGACGGGGGGCCGCAAGGAGCAAGATGACTTTACACAAAGCAGTTGCAATCCCCTCTGGGGACAGTTACACAAGGTCAGGCCACGAGGCCTGGAATCCCACCAGAGTGAAGGTTCCCGCCAAAGCCTAAGCCAGAAGAAAAGGCTGTGTCCACTGAAGATGTGAGAGAGCAGTTCCCCCGTTAGTCAACACACTTCCTCCGCTGCCAGCTTCCCTTTCCAGAGAGCAGACCGTCTTCATTATGAATTAGAAGTTCAATGTTTAGGATTACCCTCTGAACTCAGGCTATATATCCTTACTACACATACTACCTTTTATATGTTACAATAGCAAAAACGTACGAACAGGCAACTTTAACAAGCAGCCATGAATTTCACAGGCACTTCTGCTGAGCTCACATGTTCATTCAGAGGCACACAGACTCAGTTCGCCAGAGTAAAAGGCATTCATTCCTAAAGCCATCTCCAGGAACCCTGGGCGGTAGTCAACAGTCCTTGTTATCTCCCCACTCCTGTGGGGATGACACATCTCCCACATGAGGCTGGGTCAGGCAGCAAGGGCGTGGAGTGGTGACAAGGACAGGGAGGAATGACAGGAGCCCCAGGGCAGGCGCCAGGTTTCTCTGAACTGGGGGAGAGGATCAGACACCAGCCCCCCTCCCTCCAAGAGCCCCTGCCACCTTGAGCCATGCCGTGTGGGCAGCTCAGGCCAGTGCAGCTCGGTCCAGCAGTGCCCACAGGGCCTTTCCCTCTCCACTGCTCCAGCCAAGTCACCTCTAAGATTCTAAAGACAGCAAGCAGTTCGGGGACACCTAAGGGGCTCAGTCAGCTGAGCCTTGGATTCTTGGTTTTAGCTCAGGTCATGATCTCAAGGTCATGGGATCAAGCCTGTGCTTCTGGGCTGCATGCTGCTGAGTCTTCTTGGGATTCCTTCCCTCTTCCTCTCCCTCCCCCTTTGCCCCCTGCCACTCACAAACTTGCACTCTAATAAATAAGAAAATAAAATCTTAAAAAAAAATAATAAAGACAGCAGTTCATTTGGGGATGGAGAGGGGGCAGGTGGGAATGGAGGGGGTGTTTCCCCCTAGGGGGCATTCTGGAAATTGCAGTGGTGAATTTGGGTTAAGTAGGGGGTCAACATCTTTGTCTAATTATGGTCTCGGCCCAGACCAGAACCCCATTTCACAGCTTCTGCCACTACTTTAACATGCTTTTTGCATGTAGGCAACAACTAGATTAAATGGAAGAAAACTACACTTTGTTTGGAAAAAAAAAAAAAGAAAAATCAAAATCAACTTTTGAATTTTAATGCAAAGATGGTGCTGTAACATAATTACAAGCACTTCTTTGGGAATCCCTGATCTCTTTTTAAAACTGTGTGCAAACCACTGTAACCACCTTTTTTTTTTTTTTAAAGATTTTATTTATTTATTTCTCAGAGTGAGCACAGGCAGAGTGGCAGGCAGAGGCAGAGGGAGAAGCAGGCTCCCCGCTGAGCAAGGAACCTGATGCAGGACTTGATCCCAGGAAGCTGGGATCATGACCTGAGCCGAAGGCAGCCGCTTAACCAACTGAGCCACCCAGGAGTCCCAACTGTAACCACTTTTAAGTGCACAGCTCAGTGGCATTAAGTACATTCATATTATTCTGCAACCATCATCACCATCCATCTCCAGCACTTTCCCATCTGCCCAATTTTCATCTGTTCCCATTAAACACCAGCTCCTCATTCCCCTCCCCTAGCCCCTGGAGCCCACCATTCTAACTTCTGTCTCTGTGAATCTGAATACCCTAGAGACACCATATAAATGTCTCATAGTTTGTCTTTTGTGACTGGCTTGTTTCAAATAGCACAATGTCCTCAACACTCATCCATGTTTTATATAGCAGGTGTCAGAATTTCCTTTTTTAAGGCTGGGGCACCTGGGTGGCTCTGTCAGTTAAGCCTCTGACTCTTGATTTCAGCTCAGGTCATTATCTTAGGGGTGTGAGATCGAGCCCCATGTCAGGCTCCGAGCTGGGTGTGCAGCCTGCTTGAGATTCTCTCTCTCTCTCTCTCTCTCTCCCTTTTCATCTTCTCCCCCCACTGCTGCACATAGGTGCTCTCTCTCAAAAAAAAAAATAAATAATTTTTTTCCCCCTTTTTAAGGCTGAGTAACATTTCACTGAATAGACACATATTTTGTTTATCCATTTATTCTTCAGTGGGCTCTTGGGTTTCTTCCACCTTTTGGCTGCTCTGAACATGGTATACAAAGACCAAGTCCCCACTTTCAATTCTTTTGGGGATATGCCCAGAAGTGGGCTTGCCACATCTTATGGTAATTCTCTGTGTAACTTTTTAAAAGAAACTGCCATAGTATTTTCCACAGAAGCTACATTATTCTCCATTCCCACCCACGGTGCACAAGGATTACAACTTCTCCACAGCCTCTTCGATACCCATTATCATTTTTGTTTGTTCTTAAATAGCCATCCTAATGAATACCAGGTGATGTCTCTTAGAGGTTTTGATGTGCATTTCTCTGATAGCGAAACTGAGCATGTCTTCATCTGCTTGTTGGCCACTTGTGTATCTTCTTTGGAAAAAAGAAGTCCTTTGCCCATTTTTAATCGACTGTTTGATTTTTTGAGTTGTGCTCTGAAATTGATAGTTGGCTATCACTTCAAAAAGTCACCTCTCTGTTTTACAACACTTCTCCTGACACATGCAGTGGCAACGCTAGTGTGAGGCCACCCGCAGGGGCCACTCCTGGTGTGACTGTGCCCAGGCACACTCACTGGTTGGTTTTCCGAAACTCTGTAGCCCAGTTATGGCATCTGGATTTCACCTTAACGGCAGTGAAGGAAGTACACATATCACAATACAGAAGGCAGTAATTAGAAACCGACATTTGTGACCCCTTAAGCCCAATAAACTGGTTTATCAAGTATTTGAGGTAACAGAGTTTTTAAGAATATTATGAAACTTGAACTTCTTTTTACTTGATCTGAAACTATTCTTTCCATAGCTCTGGTAACCTGAGCTTGGATAAATGGGTATTGACACCTTCTATGACTTAACTTTGATCAGCTTTCACCTTTCCAAAGAGAAATGTGCTACTTTTCTAATCTAATCTCAGCAGAAAAACTCCGTAAAAACTAGGATCAACAGAGGGCTAAGGTAGTCCAATAAGGAATCAGCAGGCGGGACCCCCCTCTCAAGCTCAAAATGGTACTTACATTTTTAAATAGTTGGATTAAATAACTAATAATATCCTCAATTTTGCCTCTTGTCCCACAAAGTCTAGAATATTTACTATTTAGTCCTTTAAGAAAATGCTTACAGATTCCTTGTCTAAAACAACTCATAAAATTTTTTACCAGGCTGCATAAGCTTTTACATATAAATAAATGCCCTTGGTGATATCTGAATATTTACTTCCCTGAAACAACAGAATTAGTACCTAGAGTAATATAGAAAAGTACACACCACCAGGTGCCCTCTTTCAATCCACTCCTGCCCCATTTGGGCCTCAGATCCCACAGTTCACCTCCCCTCCTCAGGGGGAGGCTTGAACCAGCAGAGGACACATCCTGACCAGCCACATGGGGAGGCTCCCTGAACCACACCACACCCCTTCCGATTAATAAGGGGCAGGAAATTTAGGTCTGTTCTCAGAACTCTTGGGAGACAACATGATACAGATATAAGGTCAGGCAGACTTTCTATACCTCTCTAAAGCTGGGGAGGCTGGAGAGAAGAATCCAGATTTCCCAAGACCCAGTAGCCCTCTAGCCTCCTGGTTGGGAAATGTGTGCATGCGGGCCCCCCACACACACACCCACTTCCAGCTCCCACTCAGCCCCACTCCTCCCCAGCTATGATCGGGCCACAATACAAACTGACTTCTACAGCTGGCTTGTTAGTTTCTCCCTCTACTCTCTGGAAAGTTTAAAGATAAACATTAACTTCAAAAATACATTTGACCTTAGAAACTATAATTTAATTAGTTAAAACAAAGCACTAGAGTGTGCCCAGCACAGAGAAGGTCCACAACCCATGCCAGGTGACATGATGGGAGGACAGAAGGGACCTTGTCCTCTGAGGTTATCAACCTTGCACTTCCAGCCAGGAGCCTAGCGCCTGCTAGACTGAGGGACAGGACCATCCCCAACCCACCAAATGCAAAGCCTACCTCCAGGCACCACATCACTGGGAAAACGATTCCCTCTTCACCTCTGCTCTGAGTACTATTTGAAGTAAACCTATGAGCTGCTGAGCTGATCAAGGCCTGCAGACACTCTCTGCCAGGGACCGTTTCATACAACTGACTACAGAACTCAGACTGTGCACAGCAGAGTAACAGGAAGAGAGGTCACATCAGACCCACAGAGGAAAAGCATGTAAATTCAAAAATTACTCCTAAATGTGCTGGTAAGAACTTTTAGGCTACAGATTTTTACGCCAAAAGTACTGTACCACTCAGAAAGAAATGGATCTTTCACAGTCCCTCAGTCCAAGTCTGCCAGTGCCACAGGGTCTTTGCACTCACTGTCCCTTGGCTTCTGCACAGCTGGCTCTCGGTTCTTTGGATCTCAGTGCACAGGGCATCTCCTAGGGAGGCCTCCCTTGACCCATCTGTGGGGCCCCATAGCAAGGGTCCCTGCTATCACCCCAGCACCTAGAAAGGAGCCCACACCCCAGGAGGCCCTCATAGTGTAGGCTGTATCTTCACATCCAAAAGCCTAAAGCCTGGAATATAAAATAATTCATCAAGTATTCTTTTATCCCAAGGTTTAAATAAAGAGTGGGAAATCACCTTTCTCTCAGTGTGGCCCAAGGCAGGGGGGCAGTGGCAGAACCCCCGAGCCTCACCTCAGGAAAAGGCTAACAGAAGTTTTGGCCTCCCCCTAGCTTCAGAAAAAGTTTCAAAACTACAGAGAATGAACACCTCACACACCTATCACCTGGATCCACCAGTCACTCGCATTTTGCCATACTTGCTTTGCACACACACGTTTACCTTCCCAATCCATTTCAGAGTCACAGGCCCCAAGACAAGCACTTTCTCCACACAATCACAAGCCTCCCACTCAGGAATAATACTGATAAAACCGACAGAATACTGCTATCTAATAAGCATAGTCACAATTCCCCAATGTCCACAAATTCTAAAGTCTTTTACAGTTTTTTACATTCAAGATGTGTTGATGTCTCTTTAGCCTTCAATTCATTAGTTTTAACCACATGTAATGGCTGAGAGTCAACCATTTCTGACCCACAAAGATGATGTCACATGGTCCCACTTGAGAGAGTGGTCCCCAGGTTCTGGATGAAATCTGGATGAAAAGGATCTTCAGGGACACCTGGGTGGCTCAGTCAGTTAAGCGTTTGCCTTCGGCTCAGGTCATCGCCCAGCATGGGGGGGGGGAGGGTCCCTGCTCAGCGGGGAGCCTGCTTCTCTCTCTCTCTCCCTTTGCCACTCCCCCTGCTTGTGCTCAGTCATTGACAAATAAAATCTTAAGAAAGAAAGAAGGAAGGAAAGAAACAAAAAGGCAAGGAAAGGAAAGGGAAAAGGATCTTCACTGGCCTCTTCCTTTATAGTGGACCCTTTCTCTGGTCAGCATGCTGAGTTCAGCCCTATAGCTTATTTCGATGTTCCAAGTATCCTTGACATGGCCAAAGTATCCCCAGCTCATCCTGGGCTGCCCCTGCCTGCCCAGCCCTGGGGATCACCATTCTCAAAGGAGCCCACTCCACACCTGCAGGCAGCAGCCAGGGTGTGATGGGGGCTCAGTCCAAAAACCAGGATACTTCACAGGACAATGACCCAGACTGAACCCCACCTCAGGGGTGTTAAAGGAAGAGGAAGGGGCTGCCCTGGAGAGCGAGACCAGGAGACAAGACAATCACATTAATACTGGACCTCACAAAGAACAGACCAAGCCAAGCCATTTTCTGACTAGTGAGAATCTGACTGTGGAGATAGGGAAACCCCATGTATTAGATGATCCCAGAAAAACTACTGTCGTGCTGTTCCTCTGACAACAGCAGTGCTGTGTGAAAGATGCCTTTTTTTTTTTAATTTTTAAGATTTTATTTATTTATTTAACATAGACACAGCGAGAGAGGGAACACATGCAGGGGGAGTGGGAGAGGGAGAAGCAGGCTCCCTGCTGAGCAGAGAGCCCAACGGGGTGCTCAATCCCAGGACCCTGGGATCATGACCTGAGCTGAAGGCAGACACTTAACCGACTGAACCACACAGGTGCCCTGAAAGATGCCTTTCGTTTCTAGAATTGCATGCTAAATACGAGAGGTCACAATGACTGGGTATCACTAACTCCTATGGCTCAACCTCAGAAGGAAGGGTGAAATGACAAGATGGATTTGCTTTAGAAGAGAAATGGGGAGAGGAAAATCTTCACAACCGCTGAACTGAGGAAATGGGTATCAGGGTTTGTTTTACTTATAGAGAATTCATAATCAACATTTTTACACAATACGGCTGGACAAGGTGGCCTCCTGGAATCCAGGTTAACTCCATGGAGCCACACACTCAAAAAGAGTAATGGAAAACAAGCACAGCTCTGACCAAACACCTTCCAGTCTAGGATACGGAAAGCCACCTCCCCAGATTCACTGTCATCTCGGCAGCTGAGCTCTGCAAAGAGCTAAGCAGAGGGGAAGATGCCGTCCTCAGTTGTGACAAAGGGCTGCCCACAGAGCTCAACAAGCCTCCAATGTCTAGAAGCCATCCTGGCAACAGTCTGCAGGGATCCTTAGAAGCCTGGCTTGGCTCGGTAGTCCAGCTCACAAGCTGCTACCAGACCAACACATATGAATGGCACAATGACCCTTTCCCAGCCATGGGGTTCCAGGACTTAGGACCCCAATATTTATCAGAGGTAGCAGGGTTCTGTTCTCAACAAAAGCTCCTCTGGCAAGAAGAGTTCAAAGCCCCCCCCCACCAAGACGGGGACCCTGAGACCTGGAAAGGAACACCAAAGACTCAGCCAGACTCGCTGCCCTTCTGCACCTTCTAGGCCACATTCTGTTCTGGGTCCCATTGAGCAGAGCTAGATGTCATGACCCGTCACTGTAGTCAAGACTACCGCGTACCACCGAAAGACCACCCTGCCACGGTGACCACCCCAATTGCCCCCCCCCCCAGCTGAGAGCCACAGCCCAGAATCTGCCCCCTCCAGCCTCTGTGCGTGCTGCCCTGGTGGGGCCTCTTGCCCCTCCTCTCAGGGCAGTGCCTCCAAAGGCTCCGCTAACCAGAAGCACCGCCCCACACCTCCCATCAGAGGAGAACCCTGCCTCACCCTTGGGGGATCCTGGGCCCTGATGAAAACCACACAGGAACTCATGTCTGCTCTAGCCATAATTCCTTCTGAGGACTCAGGGCCAACAGGGTATCCAGTATAGTGAACCCGTCCCAGGAGGAGTGGCCACTCTGGCTACCTGGTACAGTGGTAGCTCATGCACACACACTAGTGCACATGGGCAAACATCTGAGCACCATGCCACTCTGCCTGCACTCCCCTCTGGCCTCACCCACACTTTGGTGGGTCTACCCACCATCTAAGGGCCCTTTCTCCAAGGGAAGTGAGGTCCCAGCACTTCCACAGCTCCATGAGGCCCCAGGATTCAGCCCAAGCATCTTGGCATGGCATCCATGCCTGTGTCTGCACCCACTCTCCCTCTACACCAAGCCAAGTGTAGGGCCCCATGCTCACCCCTCTGCCTAGGAGGCATGCCTTCCTGAACAACTCAAGGACCACTACTTATAAAGGCTTTCCCTGTGCAGTGCAAACCACTCCCTTTTCTGGGTCCTCATGATCCCGAAGGTCAACTGCAGTCTGGCCAGCACCTGTCATCTCTAACCAAACAGCTACAGATGGCAAAGGATTCACTTTGACCTCCAGCCCTCACAGAGCTCAGGAAGGGAAGGAGGTAAGAACTGCTGAGAGTGGCAAGAGCCAACGACCATGCCAAAGAGGCTGGCCTGACAGCCTGTACAGTGGAGACAAGAGTAAACATGAACAGGTATATGAGGGCACCCAGGCTCACCCTGAAACAGTGTGGCCAGGCTCAAGTGGAGGGCCCGGCACACAGGGCGGGGAATCTCCCCAACATGTGGCAGGGAATGGCTGAGCACAGGATCACTCCATTTCCCTACATTAGAGCCACTGAGGACACACTACAAAGATGAACAGGAGCAAAAATGAAGGAGAAGGAAAGAAAAAGACAAGTGAAGGAGAATCAAAGACAATGAACAACTGTGGGATGATCAAACTCCCCAAATTTACTAGGAAACACTGAGTTGCACACATACAGACAAGAGACTCTACAGTATGTGATCATGCCTCAATAAAGCTATTAGAAAGATGTCTCCTTGTTGTTGTTGTTGCTGTGGGAGCCAGTGGGCGGCTCAGTGGGTTAAGCCTCCGCCTTCAATTCATGTCATAATCCCAGGGTCCCAGGACTGAGTCCCATATCAGGCTCTCTGCTCAGCAGGGAGTCTGCTTCCCACCCACCCCCACACCTACTTGTGATCTCTCTGTCATAAACAAATAAAATCTTTTAAAAATATATTGATATTGTACTAGTGTTAATTTTGCCTTCCATCATACTGAATCTGGGTTAAGAAACTGGGGTAAATAAAGTAAGAAGTCATTTCGCTTATGTGACTGACACATAAGCCCTTCCTCTCCCCTAATCGTCCATAGAGTTCTAACCATCTGGAAACAAACCCAAGAAATCCAATAAGGGGAAAGTGCCGGACGAACACTTGCCAGAGCTCCTGCAAAGTTATCAGTCTTTTATCTCCAATTTTCTCAAGGTGTGCTTATATCACAGCTGACCTGAGAGTTCGTGAAACCAGATGGAAAAAGTCAAATTTTTAACTCACCACTTTCAGGAACCCCTGGACTGTATCAAACTCATTCCTCCTCTTCGTAAGCTACATGCCAGTAAGCAGAAGATGATCTGTTTATCTAGCCAGTCATGAATATGTTAGCACAGCACCTTCCACAATGAATTCTGAAGGCAGTCACAACTATGGTTCTGAAGACCAAGTAGCAACTCTTTAGCCAAGTATCTCACTGCTTAAATAGGAAAAAGAAGCTCAAGTGTATGTACTCAAGACTACAATCGATAGGGACTGGCTCAGTTCGTAGAGCGAGCAATGCTTCACCTCAGGGTCATGAGTTCAAGCCCCAAGCTGGGCATGGAGCCTACTTAGAGAAGACTACAAATGATGAGGAGCCTCTGCTGATCTGTTTACCTGCGGATGGCCGCTGGGAACTGTTTCCCATCCGGGCTCTCACGAACCAAGCAGCTATAAACGCTCAGAGCAGCCCCATGTGTGGACAACTGCCTTTGCTTCTCTGCTGGACCACAGAGGTGGGTGTGAACCATTCTACCAGCAAGGTATGAAAGTTCCAAGTGGTTTTCCATCCAGCCTTTTAAAAAATTTGAGCCACTCTTATGAGTGGGTAGTGGTATCTCCGGGTGGTCTTCAAGTTTCACTGGGGTATAACTGACATACAATAAACAGTGCAGGTTTAAAGTGTACATTTTATAAACTGACATACACCAATGTATGTAAACACCCACAATCAAGATAATGAATACATCTACCACCAAGTCCCCTTATGCCCTTTGTCATCCCTTCCTCCTTTTTTTCCTTCCTCCCCCAACCACTGATCTGCTTTCTATTACTACCAGTTAGCTAGCACTATCTAGAGCTTTTTATGAACAGAATCACAGAGTATACACTTTTTTGGTCACAGTACTTTTACTCTGTGTAATTATTCTGAGATGCAGCCACATCACTGTGTGTATCAATAGTTTGTTCGTTCTTTCTTTTTCTCTCTTTTAAAGTCAAGTAGTGTTCCCAACTCAGATTTTTACTGTAATTCCCGTATTTGAAAAAAACATGACAATAGCGACCATCAAAAGGAAATATGACAACTAGACACGGCAGAAGGTTTGTAACACCAGCTATTATGCAAAGCACTTCTGAAATTACCTTTCCTGCCCTTTGAGGGGTAGGGAAATGGCCCAGGAAAGACTTAGATAAGCAAAAGAAAATGGTCCCTTGTATCTTTTTTTTTTTTTTAAAGATTTTATTTATTTATTTGACAGAGAGAGATCACGAGTAGGCAGAGAGGCAGTCAGAGAGAGAGGAGGAAGCAGACTCCCTGCTGAGCAGAGAACCCGATGCGGGGCTCGATCCCAGGACCCTGAGATCATGACCTGAGCCGAAAGCAGAGGCTTAACCCACTGAGCCACTCAGGCGCCCCATGGTCCCTTGTATCTTAAGACACTTGGCAGGATTATGTCAGCACTTTTCATCCCAGGATCTCAAGGGCTTTGAGAAATACCAGTTTTATTTCCTAAACAAGAATACAAATATTCTCTGAAACAAATAATACATTATATGTTAATTAAAAAAAAAAAAAGAAAACAAGTGTTATTTGAATGGACTCAGAGCTCAGCAGGAGTCACCCCTGCCTGCCATTCTCCTACTCTGGCAGGGACACACATTCCGCCTCTAAACAAACTTTCAGGTAAAACCAACTAAGCAAAACTGGTATCAAATGTGGCTGCACGTTGGGAAACAGTCTGGCAGCTGCTGGAAGGGTCACACACAGAGGTACCACACAACCCAGCAAACTCACCTACCGCCGCACAGAAACTTGCACACGAATGTCCACGGCAGCATTACCTATAACTAAAGGCAGAAACAACCCAAACGTTCACCATCAGGTAAGCAGATTAAAAGAATGTGGTCTGTCTGTACTATGAAATATTATTCAGTCCCAGCAAGAAACGGGAGTAGATTCGTGTTACACCATGGATGAACCTTGAAACATGTTCAGTGAAAGAAGCCAGACACAGAAGACCACACATCATCATTTATATCAAACGTCCACAGTAGGTAAACCCGAGACATTAAGATTAGTGCTTGCCTTGCGTTGGAGAAGGCAGGACGAACAGGCTAAGAGGTGTGGGTTTCTTTTCAGGGTGATGAAAATGTCCAAAAATTGATTATGGAGATGGCTGCACACCTGCGAATGTACTAAAAGGTACTGAACTGTACTCTCTAAGTGGGCAAACCCTATGGTCTAAGAATGCTATCTCAAGAAAGCTGTGAAACCAAAGTGGCTGCACAGCCTTTGATAAGTCACAGCCACTCACCCAGTAAGATAAAATCAAAAGGCATTCAGAATGGGTTTTTTTAGTCTTTCTGAAAGCCCCATCATACCATTAGCTACACAGCCAACTCCTGAGGATAAATAAGGAAAATCCCAGATGTTGTAGGCAGCCAATGCCACCAACTGGCATAGGAGATAATCAACTTTTTTCCATTTTCCAATTCTATTCAGACTTTTCTGTCCCCAAATTCAGGGCCTTCTCTTGCGATACAAAGGTAATTACTCCCATTTCCCAAACACAAAAGGTAGGCTACAGGTGAGTGGGTCATCAGTTAACTAAAGGCAAGGAAGGATAAACCCTTGTGATGTCATGAGAACTCAAGTGAGCTCAACTCAACATGTACTTACAGTGGAGAGTTTTAAGGGTCTTATTTTATACAGCTCAGTGTCCAGGTGCAGAAAAACAGATCATTCAACTTAAAGAGAAGGACACACCCTGCAATTAATTGCCCACAGAATGCAAGGAACAAAACTTGAAGTCAGAGCTGCTGTATTACATTAGTTACAGTTTAAAAAGAATTTCCAATAGAACAATTACCTTTCCCATTCCTGAGCTGCCATGAATCATGGCACACTGCTCAACTGTGAGCTCTTTCTCCTCAGCCTTCTAGACAAGTTATAGACAGCGCTATCTGGTCCACCTAAACATGAGTCCAGATTTCATGTATGTTTAAAAACAACAAAAATGAAACTCCTATACCCCCTTTTCACAGCTGTGGAAACAAGAGAGGTCAACAGAGTATGAAACTACAGGTGTTGTTACGAACCTCCAACAGCTCATTGATTTCTCCAGGCAAACTCTCCCGACTCTACCTTCCTCCACCATATGTAAACCAAACTGAAAAAAACATACATACTTGCACACCTGTCTCCCTGATGCTCCGCCCATCAGGCATCTATTTTTAAGGAATCTGGGGTTAGAATGAGTCAAATGTTTTCTGCCTCTATTAGGGGCTAAAAGAAAATCCAAGTGGGTGGTCTACCCACGGGAGTGACTCAATCAACTAGAATGCAAGCCCTCCCAGAGTCTGAGCTCACTGTGGCTGAGATGGGGTGGCTCCCCCAGCTCTGACAGTGGGTCCTCATGCCAAGGGACTCCTGTGACAAGGGATCCCAGCCCAAGACCCCAGCCAGTTCCCTCTGCCTCTTCAGGGCAGGGACCTAGGTTCAAGAAGGCTAAGTGTGATACTTCCCATAACACAAACCCAAACTTAAAATACTGAAGTAGCTTTCCCTAAACATTCACATCACTGAAAACAAACTGTCCAACGTGGCAGTACCATTTATGTAAAACCCACTATCACTGCCCCACTGGAGGAAAAAACTCAAGCCTAACTTTTCCAAGGCAGGGCTGTGGAGTTACATAACAGGTCGGTTTCAGCAACAGGCAATGCAAGGAGGAAAAACAAAACGCAACCTGTCTCTCGAATAATCTCAATAGTTACCGCGTATGAGCATCTCCACTGGAGGAAAAAATTCCGTTTCTGCTCTGGGAGCTTCGACCCTCCCCTCTCCAGCGTCCCCGAGCCCGGGTAAATTTGAACCCGTAGCTCAGCGGGCATGATTAGGGGGGTGGGGGAACCACAGGTGGGGGGTGGGGCAGGGAGGACGAATCCGCCACAAGGGGAACCGGGCAGATCACCACCCCGGGAGCCGGCTTGAGCAGGGCACGGACCCAGCAGGAGGGAAACCTGGAGACAGATCACCCCCGACCTGGCCAGAGACAGACCGAGGGCAGGTCACCTCGGACACGCCCGGAAGGGACTTCGGGCTGGTGACCTAAGACGCGGCCCGAGATAGTCTTGAGCAAATCACCCGGACCGAACCAGAGCCGGACTCTAAACAGATCTACCTGGACCCAGCTGAAGACCGAGAACCTAGGCAGGTTACTCCGGACCCAGCCGGAATGGGGGGACCCGGGGAAGGTCAGCTCGGGCCTGAGTGGAAGACCAGGGACAGGTTACTCCGGACCCGGCCAGAGTGCGGGACCCGGAGAAAGTTCCCAGGCGCCGAGGCCCGGCTCGGGCTTCCGGCGCCGCCATGTGCAGCTCACCTGCGCGTCCAGCTGTCCGGCCGCAGCTCCCGCGCCCGCGCCTACCGGGCCGCCCGCGCCACCTCCTCCGGGGCCGCCGGGGCCACCCGGGGGCGTCTGCGTCTGGCTGGGGAGAGTGAAGTCGGTGAACTCGAACTCCGAGCCCTGTGTGTCGGCGCCGAGCAGCTCGGCTTCCTCGGTGTCCAGGAAGGTGAGCGTCTGAGAACTGGGCCCGTACGCCTCCACGCTCATGGTGCCGCCGAGTAGGGCCCTCAGACCGGCTCCCCGCCGCACTCGAGCCCGCCGCCGCGCTGAGGCCTAGGCCGCAGGCTTCGGGCTGCCGCCGCCGCCGCGCCCACGCTCCTAAACCGGACTGAAACGCCTGCCGCGGCACGAGCCGGGACAAGAGCCACGCGTGCCGAGCCGCCGCTGCCGCCGAGCCCCTCAGAGCCGCTTCTCCCCTCGGAGCCGCCCGCCGCTCGCAGCCCCCGGCAGGAACCGCCGCCGCCGCCGCCGCCGCCGCCGCCGTCGTGCGCGTGCGCGAGCCCGACGCCGGCGCAGGTGCGCGTGCGCGAGCCCGACGCCGGCGCAGGTGCGCGTGCGCGAGCCCGACGCCGGCGCAGGCGCGCGCGCTCCTCGCGGACGCCTCCAACCGCGCCCGGACGCCCGGAGCCGAGCAGGCCGGCGGAACACTTAGTACGCACGCGCGGGGGGCGGGGCTTTTAACCGTCGTCTCGCCGGCCACACGAGGACGTGGTCCCGCCCCAACCGCTGCTCAGTGGCGCCCGGCGGCGTGGCTGCGGTGGTTGCTTCCGTAGGGGCGGCGACTGTGCCTCGGGTTAATTGAGCACTATCTGGTTGATTTACAAAGGTGGTGTCGGAACACCCAGTTGAGGAGGCTTGGCAGGGACGATGTACCTCCATCTCTGAGAGAAGCTCCCTGCCTCAATTTCCCCATCTGTAAAATGGGGTTGCCTGGCACAGAACCAGTGCTCAGTATTTATTGCTTGAATAAAAGGAATGGGGATAGTCCTTAGTACGGAGCCTGGCTCAGGGTAATGGTGATTGCTGCTGCTTCCGACGATAATCATAATAATGTTAACTATTAATATAATAATTATATTAGCTATAATAACATGACATATTATAATAATTAATTATAACTACATAACTTTTAATCTTACTATTCAGAGGCAGTATATAACAAAGTGATTGGGAGCACTTGTGCAGTGAAATTCAGACCTGGACACCTGCCAGCTGTGTGACTTTGTACAAGTGACTTGACCTCTCTGGGCCTAGAATTTCCTTTAGGGAAATACTGTCCATTAAGATGGGATGAAGGGGGCACTTGGGTGGCTCAGTCGGTTAGGCGTATGACTTCCGCCCCAGGTCCTGATCCCTGAGTCCTGGGATCCAGCCCAGCCTCCGGCTCTCTGTTCAGTGAGGAGTCTGCTTCCCCCTCTCCATCTGCCATTCCCCGCTCCTGGTGCTCTTTCCAACTCTCTCGCTCTCTCAAATGGGTAAAATCTTAAAAAAAAAAAAAAAAAAAAAAAAGATGGGATGAAGAGGGGCACCTGACTGGCTCAGTGAGTATAGCTTGTCACTCCATCTCCTGACTGTGAGTTCGAGCCCCATGTTGGGTGTAGAGATTGCTTAAAAATAGAATCTTAAAAAAATAATATTTTAAAAAATGGGATGAAGAATACATGAACTTATTCACTACCTTAAGTATTTATAAATGAAAATTCCACATGGACAGAGGTTGGCTTTGTTCACATCACACAGTCTTCCCCAAGGGGAGAATAATGCCATCACACAGTAAGTGTTCAGTAAAAGTTTGTCCAAGTTCAGCTACTGATTTATGAACTTAAGTTGAGGACTCAACTTCCTTTTTTATATAGCGACTCAGAGAACCTCCCCACCTCTGCTTCCCTTTTTGTAGCAAGATTCTGGGGCCCTCTAAATGGTTGAAGTCAGTTCACAGGGCTCCTGGGTTTGCACAGCTACACTAAAATTTCCTGATCCTATTTGGTTCCTCATTTTCCAATATTCCTGTCACTACATGATAAGAGGTTCCTTTTTCTTTCTTTACATCTTTTTCTGGCCTCTTACCATGCATTAAAATGTGGGAATATAGTAATTGAAGAATTAGGTCCCCAGGAAGTCACAGTTTAAAAAGAAATTCCAACAAACCAATGGATGGTTTCAATAAAACACAAAGCCCTCTTTGGAAAATATTCAATTAGATTGATAGAAGCATTTAAAACCCACCTACTAACACCTATCAGAGTTTTAAATGCCTCATCCTCTCATCCTTTGACCTAGCAATTCCACTTCTAGGGATTTCCTCCTTAATTTCTACATACAGTCACATTTGCAAAATGACATTTTGGATAATACACTGAAACATTATCTATTTAACATTTAAAAAGTTGATAATGGAGAAATTGTTGGAGGGGAAGACATAGACATATAAAAAACAAATAGCAACAGGACAGCAATAAGCCCTTATCAGTAATTACTTAAATGTAAATGGGTTAAACTCTTCACATCAAAGGCAGTGATTGTCAGATGGCTTTAAAAAAAAATGATCCAGTCCTCTCGGGGCTCAGACCTGGTTTGAGGCGACATGGCTAAACGCACCAAGAAGGTCGGAATCGTGGGCAAATATGGGACCTGTTATGGTGCCTCCCTCAGGAAGATGGTGAAGAAGATTGAGATAAGCCAGCACACCAAGTACACTTGCTCCTTCTGTGGCAAAACCAAGATGAAAAGACGAGCTGTGGGGATCTGGCATTGTGGCTCCTGCCTGAAAACCGTCTCTGGTGGCGCTTGGACCTACAACACCACTTCTTCTGTCACAGTAAAGTCTGCCATCAGAAGACTGAAGGAGTTGAAAGACCAGTAGAAGCGCCGCCGTTTGAAACATTGCTAGCCTATAATAAATGGGTTAATTTATGTAACAACAACAACAAAAAATGATCAGGGGTGCCTGGGTGGCTCAGTGGATTTAGCCTCCGCCTTCGGCTCAGGTCATGGTCTCAGGGTCCTGGGATCCAGCCCTGATCGAGCCCCATGTCGGGCTTTCTGCTCTGCAGGGAGCCTGCTTCCCCTTCTCTCTCTGCCTACTTCTGATCTCTCTCTCTCTCCCTCTCTCAAATACATAAATAAAATCTTTAAAAAAAAATGATCCAACCAGGGTTGCCTAGGTAGTTCAGTCAGTTAAGTGTTTGCCTTTGGCTCAGGTCATGATCTCAGGGTCCCTGCTTCTCCCTCTCCCTTTGCCCCTCCCCCTGCTCATGCTCTCTCTCTCTCTCTCTCTCTCTGTCTGTCAGATAAATAAAGTCTTTTTAAAAAATGGTCCAACTAGATGTTGTCTACAAGAGAGTCACTTTAGACTCAAAAACACAAATAGCTTGGGGCACCTGGGTGGCTCAGTGGGTTAAAGCCTCTGCCTTCAGTTCAGGTCATGATCCCGGGGTCCTGGGATCGAGCCCTGCATCGGGCTCTCTGCTCAGCAGGGAACCTGCTTCCCCCTCTCTCTCTGCCTGTCTCTCCACCTACTTGTGATCTCTGTCTGTCAAATAAATAAATAAAATCTTAATATAAAAAAAACAACACAAATAGCTTGGAAGTAGAAGGATAGAAAGAGATAGTCCATGCAAACAAAAACTAAAATGAGCTGAATTGGCTATACTAATATCAGATAAAATAAATGTAAGACGAAAATTGTTAAGACAAAGAACATTATATAACTATAAATGTTTCAATGTATTAGGAAGATACAAACATTATAAACATATATGCACCTAACAACAAAGTCCCAAAATACATGAGGCGAAATGGGATAAAATTGAAAGGAGAAATAAACAATTTAACGTTAACTATGGTTTACAATAGAGAAAAGAAGTAAAAAACGGGAGATTGGAATGTTAGAGTGGATTGCTGTTTAAGACCACCTTCAGAGGTTCCAGAGGACACACTTTTCTCTATGACTGTGAGAGGTGAATTTGTGAGGGCAGGGCTTGGGGAGAGCCCCAGCATCCTTGAGATGAGCTCTCTGACCACTCATCTCTGTAGGCCAGAACTTAGAGTGGCAACTGTGGCCCCTGACTTGGGGAACCTACATGTAATGAGAGTAATTGGACTTTGGGGTGGTAGGGGCCTGGTGGTGGCCCTCAATCACCAAAGACAAGGTAGGTGTGGTTACCATAATGGATAGCAGAGTCAAAGGAGCAATCAGAAAAGTCTGACCCACAGAATAGTGTGTGGTTTGGGCTAGTTGATCATGGTATTCCCACAGGTGAGATAGATGGGAAACTTACTAAATTCTTATTTGTTCTGTATAAGCAGAGAATCTCTAGATCCAGTGAACAAAAGTCTAACTTGAATCATAAAAACAGAGAGTCATAGCCCCTCAATCAACTTCTAGACAGACTTGAGTCAGTTCACAAACCTAAGTCCCTTGAATAAAAGGGAGGCAGGGTCACCTTGAGGAAAGGCCCCAGTATACTACTAAAAATTTATACTATCAATCTTTCTCTCAGCCTCCCCCGTGGGACCTATGGCCGGCCCTTTACCAGGGTGACTGTGCACTGGGGAAAAGGGATTAATCAGACTTCTCAGGGATTACTGGATGCTGGCCCTATTATTTATTTATTTACTTACTTACTTTTTTTTTTTTTAAGATTTTATTTATTCATTTGACAGACAGAGAGCACAAGTAGGCAGAGAGGCAGGCAGAGAGAGAGGAAGGGAAGCAGGCTCCCCTCTGAGCAGGGAGCCCGATGCGGGGCTCTATCCCAGGACCCTGGGATCATGACCTGAGCCGAAGGCAGAGGCTTTAACCCACTGAGCCACCCAGGTGCCCCAACTTACTTACTTATTTTAAGATTTTATTTATTTGTCAGAGAGGGAGAGCACAAGCAGGGGGAATGGCAGGCAGAGCAGGCAGAGGGAGAAGCAGCTCCCCGCTGAGCAAGGAGTTCCATATGGGACTCGATCCCAGGACTCTGGGATCATGACCTGAGCTGAAGGAAGATGTTTAACCGACTCAGCCACCCAGGGATCCCTGGACACTGGTTCTAAACGGACACTAATTCCAGGAGACCCAAAACATCACTGTTGTCTGCCAATCAGAGTAGGGCCTTCTGGAGGTGGGTCCAGGGGTCCCCAAACCCATCCTGTGGTTGTTTCCCCAGTTCTGGAATGCACAGTTGGAATAAGTACACTTGGCAGAATCTATTGGTCCCCCGACCTGTGGAGTAAGGGTTATTATGGGGGGAGGGGGTATAGCAAAGGGAAAGCCACTAGAAATTCTTCCACCTAAGAAAATGGTAAACCGAAGCGACACTCTTGGGATTCCAGAGATCAGGGCTACAACCAAAGACTTAAAAGATGCAGGGGTGGGGATTCTCACTCCATTCCCATTCAAAGCTTCTATGAGGCTTGTGCAGAGGACAGATGGAGCTGGGAGCATGCTGATGGATTACTGCAAGCTCAACCAGGTGGTAACGCTAATTGCAGCTGCTCTACCGATGTGGTTTCACTGATGAAGCAAATGAACACACCCCTTGGTACCTGGTGGGCAGCTCTTGGGCAGGCAAATGTCTTTTTCTCCTATCCTATCCCTAAGGCCCACCAGAAGTAATTTGCTTCCAGCTGGCAAAGCCAGCAGTAAACCTTCCTGGTCCAAACCCAGGGCTGTACCCACTCTCCAGCCTTATGTCACAATTTAGGCATCAGGCATCCCTTCCACGAGATACCACTCGGGGCCATGACATCAGTAGCCTTATGTTGATTGAGCCTAACAAGGAAGGAGAAAATCCTCTAGGCTTATTGGCCAGACATTCACATACGGGAAAATGGGAAGTCAATCTGACAAAATTTCAGGGACCCTCTATCTCAGTGGAATTTCTTTTTTTTTTTTCAAAGATTTTATTTATTCATCTGACAGAGATCACAAGTAGGCAGAGAGGCAGGCAGAGAGAGAGAGGGGGAAGCAGGCTCCCTGTGGAGCAGAGAGCCCGATGCGGGGCTCGATCCCAGGACCCTGGGATCATGACCTGAGATGAAGGCAGAGGCTTCAACCCACTGAGCCACCGAGGCGCCCCTCTCAGTGGAATTTCTAGAGACCCGGCAGTGTGGGGAAATGCCGAGATACCCCTTCTAAGGCGAAGGTTAAGTTGTTGCATCTGTCCCTTACCACAATCGAAAAGGAAGCACAACGCCTAATGGGCCCTTTGATTTTGGAGACAACGGATCCCTCATTGGGGTGTGCTCCTCTGGCTTGTTCCCTGGGTGACTATAAAAACCTAGTTCAAGTTTTGCCACTTGAGCCACGAGACCGAGCAGTTACGATGGCGCTCAAAGTGGCCGTGGCTGGATGGGGGTCTGTAAGACAATCACAGCGCAGGCCCTTAGGATTTCAGTGCAAAGCCTGGCCCTCCTCTGTAGATAAGTACCCTCCTTTCATGAAACAGCTCTAGGCCTGCTACTGGGCCTTAGTGATGACTGAATACTTCACCACGAGCCACGAAGTTACCACGTGACCTGAGCTACCCACCATGAAGATGATATCGTCTGACACGGCAACCCAGAAAGGTGGATAGGCACAGCAGCCCTCTACCATCAAAGGGACGCGGTGTGTATACAAGATCTGGCCCGAGCAGATCCCAGAGGCTCAGGTAAGCCACATGAAGAAGTAAGCCACATGGGGAACCCCATGGTCCCCACGTGTCCTCTGCTGCCTTCTCTCTTCTGTATCTGTATCTGTGGCCTCCTGTGAAGGTCATTATGACGGGCTCACAGAGGAAGCCATCTGAGGCCGGGATTCTATAATAGGCAGTCACCCTCGGAAGGGGACAACTGCAACACTACCATCCCTCTGGGGACATCCCAGAAGGGCAAGGGTGAAGGGAAGTCCTCCCAGCCAGCGGCATTTCAAGCAATGCACTTAGTTGTTCATTTTGCTTGGAAGGAGAAATGGCCAAACAGGGAACTTTATACTGATTTATGGGCTGTTGCGGATGGTTTGTTTGGACAGTCAGAGAATTGGAAGGAAGGCGATTGGAAAATTCATGACAAAGAAATCTGGGAAAGCGGTATGTGCATGGACCTCCCGGAATGGGGGTGTGTGTGTGAAGATATATATGTCCTGAGTGAATGCTTACCAAAGAGTGACCTCAGCAAAGGAGGGTTTTCAGTCAAGCAGATAGGATAACAGGTTCCATGGATTCCAGGCAGCCCCTCTCCCCAGCCACCCCTGCTATTGCCCAGTGGGTTCGTGAACCATGTGGCCATGCGGCAGGAATGGAGGTTACGCATGCGCTCAGCAATACGGACTTCCACTCACCAAGGCTAGTCTGGCTGCAGCCATGGCTGACTGCCGTGTAGCCGAGACCCACATTGAGCCCCCAGTATGGCCCCATTCCCTGACATCATCAGCCAGCCACCTAGTGGTAGGTTGATTATGGTGGTTCCATTATGGGAAGGATCCACCATCACAGTGCTCCCCACAGCGTTCCTTCCGGCCAAGGAACTCGCTTCCCTGCAAAGAAAGTGCAGCAAGGGACCCATGCATATGGAATTCACTGGTTTTCCCATGTTCCCCACCTCCCTGAAGCAGCTGGTACAGTGGAATGGTAGAAGAGCCATAGGAAGACTCAGGTACGAGTGGCACTACACCATGGGACTGGGGCATGATTCTCTGGGAGGCTGCCTGTGCTCGGAATCAGCGTCCAGTATCTGGGGCTGATTTTCCCCCAACCAGGTTCAAGGATCCAGGAATCAAGGATCTAGGAACTATCACCCCTAGTGACCCACTAGTGAAGTTTCTGCTTCCTGTCCCTGTGACTTCATGCTCTCCCAGCCTAGAGGTCTTCATTCCAAAGGCAGGAATGTGTAGACCAGGAGAAACAATGATCCCATTGAACTGGAAGTTAAGAGGGTCACCTGGCCACCCTGGATTCCTCATGCCTTAAAATTAACAGGCAAAGAAGGGAGTTATTGTGCCTGGAAGGGATGACTGATCTTGACCACCAAGGGGAAATGGCCAGCAACTAGCAATGCAGGTAAGAAGGAGCACGTCTGCTCTGGAATATGGGAGGTCCCTGAAGTTATCTCTTTGAATTACTATGCCCTTAGAATGACCATTAAGGTCAACAGAAAATTGCAATGCAATTCAGCCAGGATCGCTCACGGCCCAGACGCTTCAGGAATCAAGATTTGGCTCACGCCATGAAGTGAGAAACTATGACCACTCAGATGCTTGCTGAGGGCAAAGGGAATATGGAATGGGTGGTGGGAGAAGATAGTTAATACAGCTATGCCCATGAGACTGGTCGCAGAGAGGAGGACAAGAATTGGCATGAGTATTTCTTCCTTCTTTGGTTACGAAGGTGTGTGTATAATGTAGATAGCAAATAGCTTTGTTTCCTTCCTTCTTTGCTCCTCTTCTCATGTGAGGTGATGTATTGACTTTATATCATAGCATTTAAGTATGGTCAATTTCACATCATAGTATTTAATCTACAGGATATCAAGGTTAAGAATAAACATCACCCAAGGTCCCTTGCCTTCTTTCTGGAGAAAGGATTAGTGCATTTCTGGTTGTACTCAGAAGATTTGTATCATGTTAGGTGAAATTATGACCTTGTTACTGTCTTTATTTGAAGATTAAATATGATTTAAGGACATGTATGTGATTGCCCAGCTGAGGAGAGGTGGACTTATGATGGTTAATTTTCTGTGTCAACTTCATTAGGCCACAGTACCCATGTGTTTGCTCAAACATTGTTTTAGATGTCTCCATGAAGGTATTTTTTAGATGAGATGAACCTTAAATCAGCAGACTTTGAGAAAAGCAGATTCGTCTCCATAGTATGGGTGGGCCTTATCCAAACAGTTGAAGGAGTTAATAGAAAAAGATTGACCTCAAGAAAAAAGGAATTTTGCCAGGAAACTGCCTTTGGACTCAGTCTCTGAGTCTCTAACCTGGTGGTCTACCCAGAAAATGTTGAATTGGCCAAGTTTCTATAATCATGTGAGCCAGCTGTCTGAAATAAATCCTCAATCTCCCTCCCTTCTCCCTCGTTCCTTCTCCCTCTCCTGCTTTCCCTCTCTCTCACTTTCTGTTCTGTTGGTTCTATTTTCCTGGAGAATCTTGACTTCTGTACCATGATATGGGGGAAAACATTCTTTTCAATAAATGATGCTGGGACGACTGGATATCCACAGGTAAAAGAGAGAGAGAGAAGGAGAGAGAGAGAAAGAGAATTCAGAGCACTACCTCACATCATATACAAAAATTCACTCAGAATAGATCCAAGATCGAAATGGAAGAGCTAAAACCGTTTAACTCTTATAAGAAAACACAGGGGCTAATCTGTGTGATCTTGAAATAGACAAAGGTTTCTTAGACATTGACAATAAAAGCATCAGCAGCCAAAGGAAAACTAGACCACTGGACTTGATGAAAAGTGCCAACTTTTCTGTATCAAAGGACATCATGAAGAAAGGGGAAAGATCATGGACAGCATGGGTTGAACCCTGAAACTCCAATACAATGGTATTGGAGGTGGGGCCTTTGGGAGGTAGTGAGGGGTAGATAAGGTCATGAGGGTGGGGCCCTTATGACAGGATTCGTGCCCTTATAAGAAGAGACACCAGAGCGTGTTGTCCCCTCTCCTGCCAGGCAAGGGCACAGCAAGAAGGTGGCCATCTATAAGCCACAAAGAGCTCTCACCAGGAACCGTATTGTCTGGCACCTTGGACTTGGACATCCAGCCTCCAGAACAGAGAGAAATGGATGTCTGGTGTTTAATCCCACCCCCTCAAAGTCTACAGGATTATAGCAGCTCAAGCAGATCAAGGTTGGGCCCTTCTTAAAAATCAACAGATTGCGAATGTCAGGCTTGACTTCTCGATTCCCAATTCCATTTATCTATGCTCATGCTAGTACCACTCCATCTTAATTACTGTGGTTGGGAGTGATTTCCAAAATCAGGAAGTATGAGTCCTCTGATTTTGTTACCCCCCCCTTTTTTTTAAGGTTGTTTTCTGGAGGAAAACTGTCTGAGTCCTTTGTCACTTTTAAATTATTTGTATTTTTATTATTGCCCATTAGGAGTTCTTTCTATCTTCTGGATACAAGTCCCTATCAGATGTATGATTCGCGAATGTTTTCTCCCAGTCCGTGGGTTGTCTTTTTCAATTTCTGGATGGTGTTATTTGCAGGATCAAAGTTTTAAATTGTGATCAAGTCCACCTTATCTGTTTTTCCTGTTATCACCTGGTGCTTTCAGGGTCATTTCTAAGCAAATGTTGCCTAATCCAAGGTCGCAGAGATTTGTTCCTGTGTACGGTGGGGGTCCAACGTCATTCTTTTGCGTGAGGACGTCCAGATGCCCCAGGACCATTTGTCAAAAAAATTGGTCTGCATTGAATTGCGTTGTCAGTGTTTTTGCCATACAATATTTGGAATATACTTAGGCTAAGAAATTACTCTGTCTATCTGAAATTCAAAGTTACCCCGGGCACCCTGGATTTGTATGTGCTGAATCTGGCAACTCTATATGGGCATCCAGCGGGTAAAGACCATGGATGCTGCTAGAAGTCCTACAACACACAGGGCAGTCTCCTCCCCTCTCCCACCCCAGGGAAATCTGGCCCCAAATGTCGAAAGCACTGAGGTTGAGAGACCCCTTCCATGAAACAAACACGGGGATAGCATCACCTGACAACTGTCGCCATGGGAAGTCTGAGAGTAGGTGGCATTGGCCCATTTTCCAAGAGTGGAGACTGAGGCTCAGAGCAGTGAAACACACTACATTGAATCCAACACTGGGGGAGAGGAGGGTGGGATTCACCTGGATACTCTTTTTTTTTTTTTAAGATTTTTATTCATTTATTTGACAGAGGGAGAGAGAGCGTGCGCACAAGCAAGGGGAGAGACAGGCAGAGGGAGAGGGAGAAGCAGGCTCCCTGCTGAGCACAGAATCCAATTCAGGGCTCAATCCCAGGACCCTGGGATCATGACCTGAGCCAAAGGCAGATGCTTAACAGACTGATCCACCCAGGCACCCCCACAAGAGCTTTTTTAGGATATCACATGGAAAGGATGAGAAAGAAAATAATGCTAGGTCTGGCCAAATTGTCATCACTAGAGGTTCTTTTTTTTTTTTTTTTTTAAGATTTTATTTATTTATTTGAGAGAGAGACAGTGGGAGAGAGCATGAGCGAGGAGAAGGTCAGAGGGAGAAGCAGACTCCCCATGGAGCTGGGAGCCCGATACGGGACTCGATCCCGGGACTCCGGGATCAGGACCCGAGCTGAAGGCAGTCGTCCAACCAACTGAGCCACCCAGGCGTCCCATCACTAGAGGTTCCATGACCACTTTTGTTTAGTTGGTTACTAGTCATTTTTTTAAAACCTAACAAGTCGTAATTAACATTTGCCTCCTATACTAGGTCGATTGGTGGTCCTCCAAAAGATACGACCAAGTCCTGACCCCTAGAACCTCCGGATGTGTCCTCATTTGGGAAAAGGGTCCTTGCAGATGTACTTAAGTGAAGGACCTCAAGAGGAGATCATCCTGGTGGGCCCTGAACCCCACACCAGGTATCCATGTAAGAGACAGAAGAGGAGACACACACACAGGGAGAAGGCCATGTGGACACAGAGGCAGAGTTTGGAGTGATGTGGCCGCAAGTCAGAGAATGTCTGGAGCACCCCCAGGCTGAAAGAGGCCAGTAAGCACCAGGCGGAGCCTTTGCTGGGAACATGGTCCCTCTGATGCTTTATTCCATATATCCAGCCTCCAAAACTGTGAGAGAATAAACTCCTGGTGTGAAAGCCACCCAGTCTGTGGTGACGTGTTTCAGCAGCCCCAGTGAACCAAGACCCCTACCAAGTAGTGCTCACCTCGAACCCCCTGTTCAGCCCTTGTGCTCTATTTTTTTTTTGTACCCCTATTTGATACTAAAGAGGCAAATAGAGGCACCTGAGTGGCTCAACCAGTTAAGCTTCCAACTTTTTTTTTTTTAAGATTTTATGTATTTATTTGTCAGAGAGAGAGAGAGAGCACAAGCAGGGGAGTGGCAGGCAGAGGGAGAAGCAGGCTCCCCGCTGAGCAGGAAGCCGGATGGGAGGCTTGATTCCAGGACCCCGGGATCATGACCTGAGCTGAAGGCAGATGCTTAGCTGACTGAGCCACCAAGGCGTCCCAAGTGTCTGACTCTTGATCTTAGCTCAGGTCTTGATCTGAGTCGTGAGTTCAAGCCCCATATTGGGCTCCACACTGGGCATGAAGCCTGCTTAGAAAAAGAAATACGTATACATTTTTAGTTGGATTGTGTTTCACTTTATAAAGGTGCTCATGCTAGCTTGATCTTAGGGAGCTTTATTCCTTTTCACGTGGTGGTTCTATGTCTGAGCTGTGGCCACTTTGGTGCCTGGCCCTCGGGGAGCACTTCTGGATGGCTTTCTGACCTCCTTTTGGCTAGAGGTATATTTCAGGTTTGCCCGGCTGCGGACACCTCCAACACAGCCAGCAACTCCTCTTGGGCAAATTGCAGGCCGTGTGACTATTCCACTCCAGGGGGAAGAACCAGCTGGCTTCCACACGGCCACCGCCGTAACACACCAGCAACGCGTCCCCGTCCGTCTGTGAGACTCTCCCTGGGGAACCCCATTCCCACCACTCTGGGTGTTGTCTCACTTGTCATTTTTCCCAAACAACTGGAGGCAAAGTGGTATCTCATGGAGGTACTCAGGTTATTCTGATGCACCTTTCTAGAAAAATTGAATTTATTTATTTTTCAAAAAAAATTTTTTAAGATTTTATTTTATTTTATTTGACACAGAGAGGGAGAAATCACAAGCAGGCAGAAAGGCAGGCAGAGAGAGAGGGGGAAGCAGGCTCCCTGCTGAGCAGAGAGCCCGATGCAGGACTCGATCCCAGGACCCTGAGATCATGACCTGAGCCGAAGGCAGAGGCTTAACCCACTGAGCCACCCAGGTGCCCCGAAAAATTGAATTTAAAAAAATTGAATTAAAAAAAATTCACATAACATAAAATGTAAGACGTTGGCTAAAGTTGGGCAATTCAGCGGTATTTAGTACATTCTCAGTGTTGTGCAACCATCAGCTCTCTCTAGTTCCAGAACATTTTCATCACCTTAAAAGGAAACCTTGTACCTTGAATGCGACTTCCGAGCAAAACTAAGCCGCTGTCTTTTTTTTATTTATTTATTTATTTGACACAGAGAGAGAGATCACAAGTAGACAGAGAGGCAGGCAGAGAGAGGAAGGGAAGCAGGCTCCCTGCTGAGCAGAGAGCCTGATGCAGGGCTTGATCCCAGAACCATGGGATCATGACCTGAACCGAAGGCAGAGGCTTTAACCCACTGAGCCACCCAGGTGCCCCCTAAGCCGCTGTCTTATCAGCATTTAATGTTTGTGTGTTTTTCCTATTTGGGAAACACCCAGAAGGTTTGTGTGCAGGAGATGGAGTTGTCCCCAACTGTAAAAGTAACATATTCTTTTTTTTTTTTAAGATTTTATTTATTTATTTGACAGAGATCACAAGTAGGCAGAGAGGCAGGCAGAGAGGGAGAGAGGAGGAAGTAGGTTCACCACCGAGCAGAGAGCCCGATGCCGGGCTCGATCCCAGGACCCCGAGATCATGACCTGAGTCGAAGGCAGAGGCTTTAAACCACTGAGCCACCCAGGCGCCCCAAAGTAACATATGCTTGACGTTGGGAAAGAAAAAAAAAATCGGACAAAACAGAAAAGTAGACTATAAAACTTCACACCCCAGAACACCGTGTCAACCGTGAACTCCTACCTCCAGGCTAACAGGAAAAAGCTGACAAGAGCAAGTGCTGACGAGGACTGGGAGGGACCCGGACTCTCGTCCAGGCTGCTGGAAATGCAGAAGGGCCCAGCCGCTTGGAAGGGCAGCTTGGCAGTTTCTGCCCAGGCTCATGGGGGACCTACCGTAGAGCCAGGCTTTCCTCACCTTGGTGTTTCCTCGAGAGAAATGAAAGCGGGTGCCCCTTGAGGGCCGGGTACAGGACTGCTCACCGCAGCTGTCTGTAATTGTTCCCTGCTGGAACAACCTGACTATCATCAGGATGATGGATGAAGCCATGGATAAAATACTTCTCAACATTGAAAAGGCGGAAGCTGGCAACTCCCTCAGGGACGTACCTCCAGGGCATTATGCCGAGTGAGAGAAGCCAGACCATCACTCAAGATTCCATTCATCTGCGGTGGTAGAAAGTGTATTGTAAGGCAGAGTATTGCAAATGGACAGAAAACAGATCTTAGGTTGTCCCTAGGGGAGGTAAGAGGGAGGGATGAGAAAGGGCAGGAGGGAACATTCTGGAGTGATGGCTGTGCTCACTGTCTTAATCCTGGTGACAGTTTCATAGGTGTAGATGTAAGGCAAATGTATCAAATTATAAACATTAGGGGTGCCTGGGTGGCTCAGTCGGTTAAGCGTGATTTCAGGGTCCCAGGATCGAGCCCAGAATGGAGCTCCCTGCTCAGCGGGGAGTCTGCATCTCCCTCTCCTTCTGCCCCTCTCTCAGCTCCTGCTCACTTGCTCGCTCCTGCTCTCTATGTCAAATAAATAAACAAAATCTTAAAAAAAAAAATTGTACACTTTAGCCACAGAGGAGAGCCTATTGATGAGTTTAGGTTAAGTAGAACAGGCCTGGGTTCACATCCTTGCCCTGCCATTGGCTTGCTGTGTGACCTCTCTCAGATGTCTTGACCTCTCTGTGCCTCAACCGTGAAATGGGATTCGAGTGTCCCCAACGGCCCACAGTGTGTGACTTAGGGCAGTGTCTGGCTCGCAGCCATCAAGCACCGGCTTATACAAATGCTCAGCTCTGCTTTGCTTTGTCTATATTTTAACAATTCATCATTGAAACTAAAAAAAAAAAAAAAAAAAAAAAAAAAAAGATCATTTCAGACCATACCAAAGTCCCACGGGGCTTCCACCACAGGAGTGTGTGTGTGTGTGTGTGTGTGTGTGTGTGTGTGAGCCCAGGCTGGGCCCCGGGTACTTCTTGGCCAATCCCAGGCCCATCCCACTTGGTGACTTTCACCCAGCTCAGGTTGCACTTCGGAATCCACCCACCAGTCCCGAATTCACAGCTTCAGCCCACATCCTGGTCCAGCCCCTCCTGAGTTCCCCTGCCAGCCTCCAAGTCCAGGAAACTGGAATTCTTCTCTTGTACCAAGAGAGGTCCCTCAAGGGTAAGCAGTGGCTGTGGCTGCTGCAGGAAAGTTTCACGACTTTGGAGAAAGGAGATTTAGGATCAGGAAGCTGCTCTTCCCAGACCTGCCACCAGCCTTTTTTGAAACCCCCTCTCTTGGGGTCCTGGCTCCCACAGAGGTGGCCCTCTCCCTGCCCTTGCTGAGATGAAGCTAGTTCCAGCAAACCTAGATCCCATGTAGGGTTCCCCCCAAGAACAGTGGGCTCTTGTAGGTTTTTGTGGGCACCCCACTGTGGCCCCATTCTTGCTTCAAAGGAGCCCTTTGTGGAACATGGCTGTGTGGCCGAGTCCCCGGCGACGCTGGTGGGGATCAGAAAAAGAGGCATGTGTGTATATTTCATAGTCCTTCTCCTCTCTCTGAACGGCCTCTTTGAAGGTGATGATGGGTCACATCAGGTCTTGGGTGGGAGGACAGTGTGTGGCCACCTTAATTCTAATTTGACCGTACGTTGCTTTTTTGGGGGATGCACTGGGGTGTCTGGAGAGGTGCGTTTTGGCTTGGCCTCAAAGCTCTGGTTCCCACAGTGACTCAAGGCTCCTATTGTGGGTGGCAGGGCTCCGAGGAGGAAGGCAGCCCCTGGGGACCCCCTTCTATTCCCACACCGGGCTGCATGCTGGGATGTATTTTGGGTGGAATTCCACCATGGCTATTTTTGAAGGTGCTAGGGTGGGAAAATGAATAACCCCTTCTTAGAGGTCCCAAACCCATGTCACTGTCCCCCATTCACAGATAGTTGTGTGGCCTCTTCCAGCAGTTGGACAGACGACAAGCAAAGTCATCGGAAACCAGTAACCAGCATAGTGTGTCAGGAGGTGAAGAAAAGAATCAAAAGGAAAAACAGACCATGTCGCACCCACTAGGAGGACCGTTGTCCAAAATGGAAAATAACAAGTGTCGTCAAGGACGTGGGGATGCTGGAACCCTCGCGCACCGCCAGCTGGAGTGTAAAATGGGGCCAGCCGCTGTGGAAAGAAGTTTGGCGGTTCCTTAAAAAGTTAAACATAGAATTATTTTACAACCCAGAAGTCCCACTTCTGGGTGTGTACCCAAAATAAGTGAAAATAGGGTCTTAATGAGATTCTTGTACATGTACAATAGCAGCAGCATCTCCCAAAGGTTGCGAGAACCCAAGTGTCCATGAACAAAGGAGTGGATAAAACAATGTGGCCCATGAGCACTCAGAATATTACTCAGCCATGAAAAAGAACAGAGCCCGGATACACGTCACATCGCTGATGAACCTAGAAAACATCCTGTGGAGGGAAAGAAGCCAGACACAAAAGGCCACATCATGTGGGATTCCATGTATATGAAATGTCCAATACAGACAAATCCATGGAGAGAGAAAGGAGATATGGTGGGTCCCAGGGACTGGGGGAGGGGGATGGCAAGTGACAGCTAATGGGGCTGGGGCCTTTGTGTGGGACTGATCAAAATTACTTGAGGTGGCTCCATTGTGGAGTGGTCAACTCTTGATTTTAGCTCAAGTCGTGATCTCAGGGTCATGAGATCGAGCCCCGTGTCAGGCTCCTTGCTCCACACGGAGTCTGCTTGAGATTCTCTCTCTCCCTGTCCCTGTGCCCCTCCCCTGCTTCTGTGCTCTCTTTCTGTCTCTCTAAAGTAAATAAATACGTCTTTTAAAAAATGATTTGAAAGCAGACGATTCAGGGGCATTTAGTACAATTGCAATGATGTGGCAACCATCACCTCTCTGCTTTCAAATGGTGAATTTCAGGTCGTGTAAATGTCACCTTGATGAAAAGAGGACAAACAGTGCTGGGAGAATTGATGAGCCATTACCTGCAGGATATGCCGTCAGTGGGAAAATCAGCACATGCTGGGGCATGGGAAGTGTACCATCAGGACCCTCACATGTACAATGATGGGGAGACTCGGTAGACACGCATCTTTCCAGACGCGGATGATGTCCGTGGAAGGAGCTTACATCCAGGCGCCCCTAGAAGGGAGTAGATGTGCTAAGGGGCTTGGGGGGGCTGCTGATGGAAGCTGGCCAGGCCATCAGACCACGCAGGTGCCACCCCGAGAAGGAGGGGAGGAAGGGGGATGGGGAGAGGCTTGGGAGTGGGAACCATGAGAAGGTCCAGGCCAGGTGGAAGGAGTCCTCCGATTGGGCCCTGCCCGATTTCAGTGTTGCTGTCTGTGGCTGATATGCTGGACACTTCCAGAGCAGTGGTAACTGGATCATCGTTGTAAGTGGGGTGCCTGCTGCTGGCTTATGTGTCGCCCCTTTTCAGCCTCATGACTGCTCTGTTCGTGAGCCTGTCACGTGACAAATGACCAAGGCAGCCAACGTCACCCGGCCAAGTCGTGTGGCCTATGTGGTGCTTCCAAGCCCCTTCATGGCGGGTGCCTTCTGGAGGACGTCGCTGCTGAGATAAGAATCCTCATGCTTTCTATTACAAAGCTGTCATCATCAAGACAGCATGGTACTGGCACAAAAACAGACACATAGATCAATGGAACAGAATAGAGAGCCCAGAAATAGACCCTCAACTCTATGGTCAACTAATCTTCGACAAAGCAGGAAAGAATGTCCAATGGAAAAAAGACAGCCTCTTCAATAAATGGTGTTGGGAAAATTGGACAGCCACATGCAGAAAAATGAAATTGGATCATTTCCTTACACCACACACGAAAATAGACTCAAAATGGATGAAGGACCTCAATGTGAGAAAGGAATCCATCAACATCCTTGAGGAGAACACAGGCAGCAGCCTCTTCGACCTCAGCCGCAGCAACATCTTCCTAGGAACATCGCCAAAGGCAAGGGAAGCAAGGGCAAAAATGAACTATTGGGATTTTATCAAGATCAAAAGCTTTTGCACAGCAAAGGAAACAGTTAACAAAACCAAAAGACAACTGACAGAATGGGAGAAGATATTTGCAAACGACATATCAGATAAAGGGCTAGTGTCCAGAATCTATAAAGAACTTAGCAAACTTAACACCCAAAGAACAAATAATCCCATCAAGAAATGGGCAGAAGACATGAACAGACATTTCTGCAAAGAAGACATCCAGATGGCCAACAGACACATGAAAAAGTGCTCCATATCACTCGGCATCAGGGAAATACAAATCAAAACCACAATGAGATACCACCTCACACCAGTCAGAATGGCTAAAATTAACAAGTCCGGAAATGACAGATGCTGGCGAGGATGCGGAGAGAGGGGAACCCTCCTACATTGTTGGTGGGAATGCAAGCTGGTGCAACCACTCTGGAAAACAGCATGGAGGTTCCTCAAAATGTTGAAAATAGAACTACCCTATGACCCAGCAATTGCACTGCTGGGTATTTACCCTAAAGATACAAACGTAGTGATCCGAAGGGGCACGTGCACCCGAATGTTTATAGCAGCAATGTCTACAATAGCCAAACTATGGAAAGAACCTAGATGTCCATCAACAGACGAATGGATAAAGAAGATGTGGTATATATATACAATGGAATACTATGCAGCCATCAAAAGAAATGAAATCTTGCCATTTGCGACAACATGGATGGAACTAGAGGGTATCATGCTTAGTGAAATAAGTCAATCGGAGAAAGACAACTATCATATGATCTCCCTGATATGAGGGAGAGGAGATGCAACATGGGGGGTTAATGTGGTAGGAGAAGAGTAAATGAAACAAGTTGGGATTGGGAGGGAGACAAACCATAAGTGACTCTTAATCTCACAAAACAAACTGAGGGTTGCTGGGCAGAGGGGGGTTGGGGGGGTTATGGACATTGGGTAGGGTATGTGCTATGGTGAGTGCTGTGAAGTTTGTAAACGTGGAGATTCACAGACCTGTACCTCTGGGGGAAAAAATATATATATATATATGTTTATAAAAAATAAAATTAAAAAAAAAAGAATTATAAGTTTTATTTTTCTATTAACATTTTAACCATTCAAATATTTGTGTAAAATATCTTACTGTCATTTTGATATTGAGCATCTTTTTTCTTAACCGTACATCTTCTTTGTTAAGAATTTATTCAATTTATTTGTAAATTTTTAACTGGACTGTCTTTTCTTATACTTAAGTCTTGAAAGTTCTTTATATATCCTCTGTCAGTCTGTGGCTTGGCTTTTCATGTCTTTAATGGCATTAATCAAAGAGCATTTAAATTTAATGAAATTGAACTTATTACTTTTTTGTTTTTCTTTTGAAGATAGTACTATTGGTACTGGTTCTAAGAAATCTTTTCATAAATAAGAATAAAAAAAATACCTCCTACATTTTCTTCTAAACTATTTATACTTTTAGGCTTAATATCTATTCCTCGGTCCATTTTTAGTTATTTTTTGTGATTTGGGTATGACAAAGATTTCTTATATGCAATACCAAAAACATGATCCATAAAAGAAAAATTGAAAAATTTGACCACACAAAAGTTAAAACATGCTGTTTTTTGATAGACAGTTTAAAAAGAAAAATCAGGGCACCTGGGTGACTCAGTTAAGCGACTATCTTCGGCTCAGGTCATGATCCCGGGGTCCTGGGATGGAGTCCCACATCATGCTCTCCCTGCTCTGCAGGGAACCTGCTTCTCCCTCCCCTCTACCTGCCACCCCCTCTGCTTGTGCACTCTCTTTCTCTCTCTCTGTCAAATAAATAAATAAATATTTTTTTTAAAAATTAAATAAATAAAAAGAAAAATCAAACATTAAAAAAAAAAAAAAAAAAAGAATCCTCATGCTTAGTCCAGCCCCGTTGGCCCACAGGTGCCTCTACCCCTGATCTCCTTGTCCGTGTCCTTTTCCTTGTGGCCTTGGCCCAGGCATTCCTGCGCACTCTCATCTGAGGTCACCTCCCCTCCCGACAAAGTGGGGGGCCACGGTCTCCCTCACAGCTCTTCTCGTGGGGAAGGATGTCCCTCCACTGCCCTTCAGCCCCACTTCCGACGACCCCCCACCGAGCCACGCAGGAGGGACAACGTGCCCTGAGTGTCGGGGTGCCAGATTTATCAGCACAGACAAACACACACCCTGATAACACACCAAGCTTTTTAAAAAGCACACCCAGAATTTGAATTTGAATTTCACAGAAGCAGCAACAAATTTCATTTACAGTTTTTTTAAAAATGTGGTAAAATATACACAACAGAAAGTTTGCCATTTTAACCATTTTTAAAGGTGCATTTAGTAGTGGGGTTTTTTTAAGATTTTTTTTTTTTTAATTTATGAGAGAAAGAGAGAGAGAGAGCGAGCATGAGCTGGGGAAGAGGCAGATGGAGAGGGAGAGGCTGAGTAGGGAGCCCGTCACGGAGCTCGATCCCTGGAGTCGGAGATCATAACCTGAGCCGAAGGCAGACACTTAACCGACTGAGCTACCTGGGTGCCTCTGCCTTTGGTGTTCTTGATGGCAGCCCCTGGATGGGCATGTAGATAGCTCATTATAGTTTGGGTTTGCATTTCCCTAATGATTAGTCCTGTTGAACAACAGACACATTTGGGATATAGTTATCCTTAAAAAAATTCATTGTTGATCTGAATTCAAATTCAGATTGGGCTTCCTATATTTTTGTTTCTTTTTTCATAGCGGTAAAGAACACACAATATAAACTTTGCCATTTTAACTATTTTTAGGCGGACAAATCCATTGGCTTTTAGTACGTTTACAATGTTGTATAAACACCACTGCTATCTAGCTCCAGAACTTTCCCCCACCCCCAAACAGAATAGGCATCTGTATCTTATCTGGCGATCCTAGCCCCGGGGCAAAAACTATAAATGCGTATTCTTGTCTATCTCATGGGAATGTGAACTATTTCTCATCCTTTTTCCTTTCTTTCCTTTCTCCCCCCATCCTTCTTTCTCACAGGAATGAACGAGAAAAGAATGTGTTCACCCAGCCAGCGGCCATGAGCCCCGGGCATGGGCCACGTAACAGGGATGAGCTCTGGCAAGGCTCCCCACAATGGCCCAGCAGCCAGATGCAGGCAGCTACTCGCTCGGGCCTGTGGGGGTTCACGGTCATTCTCAGGGGCCCAGCTAGTGTCTGCAGACGCTGACTGGAGGAGTAACTTAAGAGGTACAGGGAATCACGCCTCCATTCTTTAGGCCTTTGATGGTGGCCTCTTGGCCAGTACCATATCTTTTACTGCTTTGGCAGGAGTGGGGGGCAGTTTCAGAGACCTCCTCCAGCCTTCCCCACTCTCATGCCCCGGGCCAGGAGCTCCATGGTCAGCGGAAGTTCCGCCAGCTCTCATCAGCTCTAATCGCACACTGGGAACCCAGTGAACCAGTCTGCTGTGAGCCCAACCTTCTCCGGGACTCTGTCCACTACCCGGACCCCCAGCTCTCCGTCTGCAGATGGCCATAGGGACTTGTTGGTCTCTGGGGATCCATGTCAACTCAGCCTCTGCATCTGACCGTCCTTGAAATGTCTGGGCACCCCCTTCTGTGGTGAACGGAGACTCAAGTTCAGTACCGCACACAGGTCATCGTGGGGAAGGACCTGGGGATGTCATGACCACCTCTTTTGTCTGGCTCAGGCCTGAGAACCAGGCTCTTTATCGGGGCACCTGGCTTCAACGCCCTACTCCTCTCTTCTTCCTTTCTCAGGTTCCGGATGTCAATTAAGAGACACCTTCAGGGGGCGCCTGGGTGGCTCACTGGGTTAAAGCCTCTGCCTTCGGCTCAGGTCATGATCTCAGGGTCCTGGGATCGAGCCCCGCATCGGGCTCTCTGCTCAGTGGGGAGCCTGCTTCCCTCTCTGCCTGCCTCTCTGCCTACTTGTGATCTCTCTCTGTCAAATAAATAAATAAAATCTTTGGGAAAAAAAAAAAAAAAGAGACACCTTCAGGGGCCGCCTGTCCATCTCATCTGGAGAGACATTTGTTAACACTGTTCACCATCCCCATGACTCAGTGGGGGCTTGACCACCTTGCCTGCATAGCAACCAGGTTCTCCCAGAGAGGGAACCACCAGGATTCGCGTATATCAAGAGACTTAGTGCAAGGAGCTGGCTTATGCAGTCTCGGGGGCTGACCAGTCTGAAATTCATAGGACCGGCAGGTAGCCCGGAGACCCAGGCAGGAGCTGGTGCCGTCATCACAGGCTGGCAGAGACTTTCCAGAACCAAACTCAAGCCCGGCTCCTCTGAACCCACTTTTTGGCTAGGCCTGAACCTTGGCCTCTAAAGACTCGGACAGAAATTAACATGGTGTCTCAAGGCTCAAGGCCACATCCCTAGGATGGCCCTAGCCCCTCTTAGAGTACCTGCCTGAGAAAGCTCAAAGCTGCTCAAAGAACTGCCCGTTTGAGGGCCCTGTTTCCCAGCCTCGGGGGCCAAACTTTAAGAAGCACCTGTTAGCGAACCCAGATGGGATTCACAAGGACCAAGACCTCCCTCCTTCCAGTTTTTTTGGTTCACGTTCCCTGACTCCGAAGTCCCCCTTACCCACCTCCCCATTCCCCCATTCTCCCTGTAAAACGCCCAACTGAGGTGGAGTTCACCCCCCTACCTGGGCCCTTTGCCTAATGCAATAGTCCATTACTGACTCAAGTCTGTCCCGACATCAGCGAGGGTCTGGCTTTATCTTGGACGAGCTGGACCTTGTTCCTCCTGAGGAAAACCTCAGTTTTGCTCTCAAGGCCTTTCAGCTGACTGGAGGAGGCCCCCCCAATTACTGAGGGTCCAATGGCGTGGATGTTAATCACGTCTACAAAAAGATCTCCACGGCAACACCTGGGCTGGTGTTTAATAGTTGACCAGGCGTTAGGGCTCAGCCACGTTGACATATAGAACTCTCCACGGCACTGTCTTAGGACAATCAAGAGCTCTGGCAGGACAGGTCCCCTCTTGTCCCCACTGGGTCCCCAGCGCCCGACAGGGATGGGTGCACAGTTGGGAGAATAGCAGGTGTTTGTTGAGTGAACACACAATGGAAAATTCATTAGCCCCTGGCTTTAGCCCAAGACTCTGGGGACTTCTCCCCGGTCTGGAGGACAGGAGTGAAGGGGATTTTGCTCAGGTAAAGACTCTCTGCAGAGCCCAGACCTCCAAGGAGGGCAGAAGAGGGTGGGTGGGGTCCAAGCCCCTCTGTAGAAGGAAGAGCAGCATGACGAGGCCTTTCCACTCTGCGGTCAGACTCCTGGTCCCGAGAGCCATAAAACAGCCCTGCTTGGACTGGAAACATTTTCCTTTAATATGTTCCTGGAGGCGTTGGCAGGGCCTGTAAGGAAAATTCCAGGGGAATAAGGAGAGAGGTCTTCAGCAACCACTGAGGGCTGGGAGATGCTGGCCAGACCCACAGCTTTGGGGGGACCCAACTGTCTTGAGGGGAGGGTGAGGGAGCCGGGGAGGGCCGGGCAGCTGTCAGGGCGTCATCTGGGTCTGGAAGGATCCTGCGGACTGACAGACCTCCCTGAGCTTTGTGGTGGCGGGGATGGCGGGTGGCCTCACCGGCTGGAGACGGTTCTCCACAAGTGTTAGTATAAAGCTGCCTGGAGACGGTCTCAGCGAGCATGAGCATGTTGAACCCACAGGGTGCTGAGGTCTGGGGAGAGACACAGGGCCTGGCACAGGTCAGGGGGGTACAGGTCTTCTCGGCCTTCTGCCCCCTGACCTCCTATGGCTCCCCATTTCCCTGGGATGGAATCCAGACACTGTCATCCCAGGTGCTGTCATCCCATCCAGCTCTGTCACCTGTCTCCCCTCACCCCATGTGGGGCGGGCACCACCAAACCCAGTTCTGAGAACGCTGCCTTGTTCTCTGCAGGCCTTTGCTCATCTGGGGCCTGCTACCCCAAGCACCCTCTGTGGCCTCTGACCTGGCTTATTCTTATCTCTCCTTCAGCTGGAACTTAGAGGTCCCTTTTCCCAGCCCCCCATGGCTGCCTGTGCACCCCCCATCACAGCTGCAACCATCCTGGCATGTACTGAGAGCAGTTCTTGGTTTTATTTATTTATTTATTTATTTATTTATTTATTTATTTATTTATTTTTAAAGGATAATGTTCTCTTTCTTTCTTTCTTTTTTTAAAGATTTTTTTTTTTTTTTAATTTGACAGACAGAGATCACAAGTAGACAGAGAGGCAGGCAGAGAGAGGAGGAAGCAGGCTCCCCGCTGAGCAGAGAGCTTGATGCGGGGCTTGATCCCAGGACTCTGGGATCATGACCTGAGCAAAAGGCAGGGGCTTTAACCCACTGAGCCACCCAGGTGCTCCTCCTTTTTTTTAAGATTTTATTTATTTATTTGACAGACAGAGATCACAAGCAGGCAGAGAGAAAGGGGGAAGCAGGCTCTCTGTCGAGCAGAGAGCCAGATGTGGGGCTCTATCCCAGGACCCTGAGATCATGACCCGAGCTGAAGACAGGGTCTGAGACCCTGAGCCACTGAGCCACCCAGGCACCCCCTAGCGGTTCTTGGTTTTAAATCCCAGGGTGTTGGCTGGGGAGGTCAGGGAGCCTTGGAAAGATAGATGTTTCTCAAACGTTGTCATTGGGACTGGTATGTCCCTTTATCCCCAAGAAGACACAACCCCACCTATTACATGCCAGGCACCATGGTATGCAAACATAGTTTGTATTTGGATGAACACAAGAAGATGATAATTCCAAAGGTTGGAGAGTATCGGAAGAAAGTGGGAGGTATTTCTGCTCAGGGGTTGGGAGAGGCCCCCTGGGGGGCTAACATTTCAGCTGAGACTTGAAGGAGGATAGGAGGATATCCTGTTGATGTGGAGGATGAGCATTCCAGACAGAAGGGATGACTCGTGGGGCCCTGGGGCAGGAAAGGGCTTGGGTGCTGGAGGGACATGGAGGAGGCTGGCACAGCTGCAGCCAAGAGAGCAAGGGAGGAGGAGACAAGCCAGAGGGATGGGCTGAGGCCAGATCACATGGGGCTCTGTAAGCCACAGAGAGAAAGTGGGTTTTATTCCGAGAGAAATGGGGAGCCATGAAGGGTGTGAGAGGGAGGGGAACATAATCTGATTTATGATTTTGAGACATCCCCTGTGGCTGCCGTGGGGAGGAGGCTGGGGCCCGCGTCCAGGCAGGAGTCGGGAGGGCAGAGACCAGAGCTGGCGGGCAAGAGAGAAGTGGTTGAATTTGGATATTTTGGAAGCTGAGAGGACAAGAGCTATTGATGTACTGGACGGAGGGGGCCAGGGAGGAGTCTCAGACACCACCCAGGTCTCAGGCCGGGCGCTGAGTGAATGGTGGGGTCATTGCCTGAGACAGGAAGACTTGGAGAGATGATGTCAGGGACCAACGGCCCCACCTTGGCCGTGTGCTTGTGGTGTCTGGTTGGACCCATGTGCCTGGGCTGAGATGGCCAGTCTCCAGATGGAGCCATGGGTTTTGTAGGCAAAGAGTGGCCTTTGGTGGCCGGGGCTGGATGGGGTCCACCAGGGAGAGGCAGGCAGGGGGCATGGGCCAAGCCCTTGACGCCCAACTTTCGTGCAAGAGGCAGGGCCCACCCAGGTCCTTTTGTTCCAGCTGGAAACCGGGACCAAATCAAAAAGTCCAGATGTGGAGTTGGACGCGGTCCTGTGACCGTGCGGTTTGAGGAGGCCCAGCGGCCAGGAGTCCAGTGGGTCAGGACTCCGTGTGGCCTCGCTGGCCACCGCCCGGCCGGGTGTGGGGGGCAGGACGGCTTCGGCTTTGAGTCTCTGGCTGCAACAAAGGTTAAAAAAATAATCACCAGCCCTGAGACCTGGCCCCTCCCAGCATCAACCCCAGCGCCGGATGGAAAAACAGGTCCCGGGACCCCCGCCAGCCCACAGGCCTGAGACTTGCCCAGGGGCCCCCATTCAAGAGCAGAGACAGGGGTCAAGAGGGCATAAGACTGGATCCCAGTCTCTCTCTACCTGGGTGACTCAGTTTCCCATCTGGACAATGGGGCATTGCTCTAGAATCACATCACGCTCAAGTTCTCCTGAAGCACATACTGGGCCCCAAGCTCCCCACCCACTACCTACCACCCCACCCCCCAGGTGCCGAGGACTAGAATGTCAGACATGCCAAGGCTGGCTTGGCCCTCACAGCCTCCCAGGCAGGTGTGATGAGAGGCAGGATTCGCTGGACAAGGGCTGTCCCATCCCCGAGCCTTGGTTTTTCCATCTCTGTGATGGGGAGAGAAATAGTTATCTCTGAGAGTCATCATTATCCTGTGTAAGCTGCTTCTTACAGAACCGTTTAATGACCCAGCTTGGAGCACCGGTGGTCCCAAATCCTCCAGGCCACAGGGGCAAGTTGGCTGTTTAAAATCGGGTCTTCTGGGGTGCCTGGGTGGCTCAGTGGGTTAAAGCCTCTGCCTTCGGCTCAGGTCATGATCCCAGGGTCCTGGGATTAAGCCCCGTATTGGGCTCTCTGCTTGGCAGGGAGCCTGCTTCCTCCTTCCTCTCTCTCTGCTTGCCTCTCTGCCTACTTGCAAGCTCTGTCTGTCAAATAAATAAATAAAGTCTTTAAAAAAATAAGATAAAATCGGGTCTTCTGGGTCTTCAGTTAAGTGTCTGCCTTTGGCTCAGGTTATGATCCCAGGGTCCTGCCCCTCCCTCCACGTGTGCTCTCTCTCAAATAAATAAGTAAAATCTTTTTTAAAAAAAAGAAAAAGAGGGGGGGCACCTGGGTGTCTCAGTGGGTTAAAGCCTCTGCCTTTGGCTCAGGTCATGATCTCAGGGTTCTGGGATTGAGCCCCGCATCGGACTTTCTGCTCAGCGGGGAGCCTGCTTCCTCCTCTCTCTCTCTGCCTGCCTCTCTGCCTACTTGTGATCTCTGTCTGTCACATAAATAAATAAAATCTTAAAAAAAAAAAAAAAGAAAAAGGGGGCCGCCTGGGTGGCTTGGTGGGTTGAGCCTCTGCCTTCGGCTCAGGTCTCGGGGTCCTGAGATCGAGCCCCGCGTCGGGCTCTCTGCTCGGCTGGGAGCCTGCTTCTCCCTCTACCTGCCTCTCTGCCTACTTGTGATCTCTCTCTCTCTGTGTCAAATAAGTAAATAAAATCTTTAAAAAAAGAAAAAGAAAGAAAGAAAGAAAAATGGGTGCCTGGGTGGCTCAGTTGGTTAAGCCACTGCCTTTGGCTCGGGTCGTGATCCTGGGTTTCTAGGATGGAGTCTCACATTGGGCTCCCAGAGCCACGGGAAGTCTGCTTCTCCCTCTGACCTTCTCCTCTCTCATGCTCTCTCTCACTCTCTCTCTCTCAAATAAATAAATAAAATCTTAAAAAAAATAGAAAAGAGTTCTGGAAATGACTGCACAACAATGTGAACTTGATGCCATTTAAAAACGATTAAGTTGGTAAATTTTATGTTATGTGTTTTTTACTACAAAAAAAGCTGATTTTTTTTTTTTAAAGGGGGAAAAAGGTTAGAGTTTGGAATCAGATCCCCCCCCCCTTGTTTACTGTGTGGCCTGAGCAAATGTCTTACCCTCTCTGGGCTTCTGTTTATTCCCTGCCTCCCTTCCCCCACCACCATCTGGGTCACCGTCACCACCCTGATCTTACAGATTCCCTTCAATTCTGCCGTTTGTGCCCGCTTCAGCCCTTTGGGGCTTGAAGCAGGGCTGGGAGCAATGGAGCTGAACATCACTTGTGCTACCTTGGAACTGGCGATGGGGTGAGGAGGCCCCTCCTGTGGGCTCCTCCACTACCCGCCAGCCATTTGGAAATAACAGGCGGCGGTAGCAGCCGTTCTGGGCAAAGCCTGTTTCCTGTGATGTTCAAGGTTGCCTGGTACCCAGGAGAGGTCAAGAGGCCACCAGAGTAGGGAAGGGCTTTGGCTGGGCCTGCAGCCGCCCCCAGTGGCACCCTTCCAGGAAAGCCTGGGTCAGAGCCGGGATCACCACGCTTCCCAAGGGCAGAGGGCAGCAAGAAGGGCCTCTCTTAGTGTTTGGAGACCGAGGGGAGGATGGGGGCTTGGCACGCTGCCAGAATCACCCCCATGAAAGCAGGTCGGAAGTAAGAGCCTGTGATCCAGAAAGCCCATTGGAGCCCAAGAGTGAGGGGTGGGGGAATCCAGTCTCTACCATTTGCCTACTCAGAGTGACATCCAGGAGGGGCTCACTACCACCACAGGCCCCACCCGCCCCACCCAGAGAGGCTGGCTCGGGCCAGAGCACGGTGACTGGTCCTGGGAGGGGCGTGGGACCTGAGCTGAACCAATGAGAGCCAGCCCCGAGATCTCGGCTGGGCCTATCAGGGGAAAGGTGCTCAGTTTCCTTTAGACCTTGGCTTGGAGAAATAGGCACCCGGAGAGGCTGGAAGAGAGCTGAGCGGGGTGATGAAAATCAGATTCCACCTCACACCCACTAGGATGGCCGTCATCACAAGCCAAAACGAGTGTTGGCCGGGTGGCGGAGAAGCCGGAACCCTCCGGAAGTGCTGGAGGGAGTGTCTGTGGCGTGGCCACCGTGGAAAACAGGGTGGCTGTTCCTCAGAAAGTCAGACAATCCAGTTAGAGGATTCAGGGATCTCTCGCGCCAGTTACATACTCCAGAGACCTGAAGACAGGTCTTCAAACGACAAATTGGCGCCGACGCGTTCACAGCATTCATTACGCACAATCGCAAAAGGGTGGGAACAACCCAGGTTGTTGAATGAATACGCGAAATGTGGTCCGTATGTCCAGTAAAATGCTAGTTAGGCATGAAAAAGAACGGAACTCCTATCCAAGCGGCAACGGGAATGAACCTTGAGGACACGCTCCGTGAGAGAAGCCAGACGCAAAAGGACACATGTACGACTCTGTTTATATGAAACATTTAGAACAGGGAAATCCATAGAGACAGAAAACAGATTAGTGATTGCCAGGGGGTGGAGGAGGGGATGGGGAGTGCCTGCGAATGGGGACCAGGTTTCCTTTTTGGAAAAGAGGAACATGTTCTGAGACAGAAGGGATTCCTGCAGGGCATCACAAATGCACTAAAAACCGAATTGTACACTTTATAATTGTTGAAATGATAAATTTATGTCATGGGTATTTTATCACAAGGGTTTTTTTTGTGTGTGTGTGTTTTATTTTGGGGTTTTTTTGTTTTTGTTTTTTGGTTTTTAGGAAGAAGAATGGGGCACTGGGTGGCTCAGTTGGTTAGGCATCTGCCTTCAGCTCGGGTCATGATCCTGGGGTCGTTGGATTGAGCCCCACATCAGGCTCACTGATCAGTGGGGAGTCTGCTTCTCCTTCTCCCTCTGCTGCTCTCCCTGCTTGTTCCGTGTGTGTGTGTGTGAAATGAATAAATTTTTTAAAAATCTTTTTTTTAAAAGTAGTTTTAACAAAATTAAAAAATAAAGGAAGAAGAAGACAGCTGATGGAGAGACACATATCCTGGAGGCTTCATTTGAGGATCTGGATCCAGCCATGCCTGAAGGCAGTCCTGCAATTAGGGTAAGGCAGCAAGAAATGGGCTTTCTCTCCCTATAACTTGGCATTTCTGAAATTCAGCTGAAGTTTGTTCTTGCCCATGTCCCCATTGTGTCAGCCTCACTGAAGGTGCTGGGGCCCTCAGGAGGGTCCAAACCTCACTCCTTGGCCCTCTGCTTTCCCATCTGTAAGATGGGGGGGGGGGCAAGGTCCCGCTATGCTAGCAACACCAGGTCCCGGTATGCCCTCACTAGGATGGTGTTTCATTGCTCATCACAGGCCTGTGAGCAAGGTGTTCTGAGCTCTGCAAAGGGAAGAAATTGCCATGGCCCCTGTTCCCACTTTCCGTGCTGTGCCACCTTCAAGCAAACTGCTAGGGCCTCAGGAGGAAGGTGGCCAGGGCCCTGAGAAGCAGTCCGGCTGGGTGCTGATGAGATCACACTTAGCATATGATCAGTTTGGGTTCCCGTCTTGGCTCTGGCCCTCTGTGATTCTGGGCCAGCTGTCTTCCCTTCTGGGCCTCAGTTTCCCCTCTCCAAAACAAACTGGTTGTTCTGGGTGTCAGATGTGGGGTCTGCTGGGTGAGCAGTTGCTGTCTCAGGAGAGCTCATTAAGACCCGGATGTGTCTGGGCTAGGACTGCTGGTGTGGGCAGAGCTGGGTGCTGGGGGGAGGAGCAGCTTACCAGTTTACTGCCCCCTCCCCCGAGGGGGATGCAGCCAGGATACATCCTCCCCTCCATGCCTTGTTGCTATTGGCTTCTGAAAGGATATGGATGTAGAAGTAACTCGTTGATTCTCTTTCCACTTGCTGCTGAGCACTCAGCATCCTGGCGCACCCAGCCGGAGGCTGGCACTGTTTCCAGGCACCTGGAGAGCCTCACTTGGCCCTGGCACAGAGACTCACTGAGTGTTTGGCGGCTGGCGGGCTCCAGGAGTCGGCACATGGCATGGTCTTTCTCTCCTGTGGCTGCTCCAGAGGTGGGGGTGGTAACAGCCTCATAGCTCCCGCAGCCTCCGGGAGCCTCCCTGGGCAGCTGGCAGGTGAGGGTATGGCCAAGAAGGCAGTTCTGCTGGACTCAACTCGGAGACTCCCTCCTGTGGCACCTCAGATGTGGGATGCCCCGGGGGCCTTGTCTCCAGCCTCCCTGGGGCCCTGTGGCTTCCACCATCCTACAGCTCTGGGCCCCTACTGCCTGACAGCTGCATCACCCCAGGTCTGCGGCTCTGTAAGACCATGGTCTCTTGGCTCTAGGATTCCACAGTCCTGTGGCTTTAGCGTCCTGTGGTCCTCTGGCCCCATTGACCCATGACACTATGACTTTGTCATTCCTAAGTTCTGTGTCTCTTTGTTCTGTGGGCTCATGACTCTTGGATTCCGTGGAACTTCATGACTCTAGAAAAGAGTAAGTCATTCACACCAGTGGGAAATAGAGTCAGGAAGCCTCATGGGCTGGGTGTTGAGGGACCCCCCCCCCCAGCAACTCGTGGACCAACAGCAACAGTGACATCACCCCTTTTCCAGAGGACCCCGTGGACTTGTCCTCATCTCATAGCTCCCTCTCAGACTCCCCTGACAGCTGCTGTGGTTTGGCCATTCCTGAACAGTTTCATTAAACACCTCAGTCTCGCTCTGTGGTGAAAGAATATGGACACACGGGCCAGAAAGCCTGGTCTGGCCTGAGGGAGTAAAGTTTAAGTTAGGGTAAGTAGGGGTCAGCCTGGTAAAGAGGAGGAGGAAGAGTGCTCCAGGCAGAGGGCAGCCTGTGCAAAGGTCCTGAGATGGGGAGGAGCTGAAAGGTAAGAGGCCCAGAGAGGCAGCCAGTGAAGCTGCAGTGAGGGCCTAACTATTCACCTCCCTTTGTCTCAGGCAGGGCAAAGGGGACAGAGAATGGGCAAAAAACAACCACCGTGTGCCTCAATTTCATTTTCTCATTGACTCCGTATAGTGATCTCTGAATGGGGTTCCCACCTCGCCAGAGAGGCTCCCAGGGGGTCCAACCAACCAGCCAGCCACCCACCCACCCACCTATCCACTCACTCATCCATTCATCTGCCCAACCACCCCACTGTCCATCCATCCACCTACCCAGCCATCCCATCTGTCTGCCTATCCATCATTTATCCATCCATCCACCCATCCATCCATCCGTGACCCATCCATCTAGCCATTCATCCCCAAACCATCCAAAACCATCCAGCAATACAAACATCCATCATCCACCTACCCATCCAGTCACCCATCCACTCATCATCCTTCCCATCTGTCCACCCAGCCAGCCAGCCATCCATCTACTCACCTGCGGAGCCCAAACACGGCTCATGGCTCTGTCCCTGCACAGGGCTCCTATCACCACACCCCGCTCTGGGTTCCGGCCCTCCTCCCTGCTCCAGTGCTCCCTCACCTCTCTGCTCCAGCCACACCTGCCTTCTCAGTGAACCCCCCAGTGTATCAGACACCTCCCACTTCTGGGCTCTTGCCTTTGTCATGCCCTCTGCCTGGGCTGCTCATCAGCCAGAACCCATTCACCTTCGCTGGTCTTGGCACCAATTTCCCCCCACAGTGGCCTCCCTGACCCCTGGGCTTCGTTTCCTACAGACCAGCCCGCTCCTCCTTCTGAGTGACAAGCACTCCATGCCACCGCGTGCACCTGCCCACCTTTGAGACCACCCACCTCGGGGCTGAGAAGCCAAGACCACCTCCTTCCTGTGGGCCACAAGGCAAGGGGTCTGTATGGTGGATGAAATGGTCTGATTTCATCCCACTGATCAATAATTGTTTCTTTGGCACCCATTGTATGCCAGTCCTCCTACATTGGGGCTGCGGTTCCTCCCTGCCCAGTACCCTCCCTCCCCTAACTGGCCCATGCCCTGGTCTGGGCCTCTGCCTGCCAGGCCGCCGGTGGGTAAACACACCCCGCCCTCGGCCTCCCGCGCCATCCATCCCTGGCCTGAACAAGGGCCTCCTGTTAATGAGCTGGGATGGGGACTGGAGAGGGGCAGGAGGAGGGAAGATGAGGAATCAGGGTTGGGGCCCTGGTTCCTGTGCTCTCTGCTGCCCACCCACCCATCCTCCGGACAGCTGCAGAAGTCTGGATGGGAGACCCTCTCCCTATGGCCCTCGTGGGGAGGGGAATGGGTGACTTCCTTCTCTGAGCGTCCAGTGCCAAAACCGAGGCAACAGGCTGAACCTGCCTCTCCAAGCCTCAGTTTTCCCATCTGTAGAGTGGGGATGTTCATGAGTGCCCCCATGGAAAAGTGCTCAGCGCACTTCTCATGGACTAACTTATTCCATTCTCCTGACACCCCTATGATGTGGGGGCTCTTGTCCCCATTTCATCTGTTAATGTGCCCCAAACTTTAGCCATTTCTGTGTTTCACTTTGTTTAACAGAGAGAGAACAAAACTTGTGTAGTTAGCCCCATAGACTGTCTGTCCCCCTGTAACACAGACACAGGCTGGTTTTCCTATTACCCCAAAAAACTCTCCTTCAGTGTGAGAGGCAAGGAGAGAGAACCAGGGTGCTCATTCGCCCTGCCACAGTAATCTCTGGAAAATTCTAACTTTTTTCTCCCAAATCAGTTCCTGCTGAATGTCACATAGGACTGGGTCAATTCCAGTACTTTCTCCCTGGCAGGACTCTTCAGTACAACTCACAAATGTTGGGAATTAGAAATTTCCATGATAATAAACTTTTGAAGGTGCCTCTGCTCCTCCCCCCAAAAAAGAAAAAAGAAGAAACCAAGGCACAGAGAAGTTAAGCAACCTGCCTCCAGCCCCACAGCAGAGCTGGGCTACGTGACCCAGGGCCCCCATGTTGGAAAACAAGACCTTCATCCTTGTGCCCTGCTCCCCCCGCCATGATAAGGGGTTCCTGCCTCCTGGGGCGGGGGTTGGGGGAGCAGAAAGGGGAAAGCCACACATGCGGTACGGCAAGGTTTTGAACACTTGGCACTTGCCCAATAAAATTGTAGCCACTATATTTATTGTTATCTTCTTTCTTTATCAGCACCTACCTAGGAGCGGACTGGGACAGGGTTGGGGCAGATGGAAAATGGGAGTGTGGGAGGGTCTTCCTGAAGTTCACAGTGTAAGTCACGGTGGGTGTGCCTGACTCCAGTATCTGGGTAGCACCCTGGCACCTGCTCCCATACCCTCAGCTACTTGGTCCTTCTGAAAGATGGGTCCAGTGGGGCCGTTTGAGGCAGGCTGGGTCGGGATCTCAGCTTCGGATGCAGCCATGGCCAAGTGGCCTCCCTCATGGCCCTGATGAATTCCCCAGACCCGGGGCCTGTGGCCGGGCCCGCCCAGGGCAGGGCAGCTGCCTTCCCGACATACTTTCCCTCTGGATTCACGAGGAGAGGCGGCTGGCTAAGCTGGGGGCGCCCACATGTCTCCTGGCCCGGCAAACCCCTGCCAGGAAGGGCCCCGGGGCCCCATCATCACACAGGCACCAGCCCCTCTGCCCCAGCCTGGCCGGGGTCCCAGAACCACTGGGTCTGGCGTGATGGGAAGGGGAGCTGGCTGGGGCGGCCAGCCAAAGGCTCAGGCCAGGCAGTCCTGGGCAGCAGAATCTTCACAGCTAATGAGGGGCTTGGGCCAGCATTTCTTCTGTCTGGATTCTGGGGCCAATGGCAATGAGGGGGAGTGTGAAGGCCTTAGGCGTCCCGCCTTCCCCAGTTCTAATTCCTGCTGTGTGACCTTGAGCTGTCTTGTCTCCTCTCTAAGGAAAATGTGAATAAGGACAATCGGAGGTATAAGTGACACAGTATATACGTTCCATATGGCAAAACAAGGCTAACACAGGAGCCAGACATCCAGTACAGGTTAGCTCCTTCAATTCTCTCCACCATGGTCTCTCAACCCCCATTTTACAAGTGAGGCAACTGAGGCACAGAGAGGTCATGCAACTTGCCCGAAGTCACACAGCAAGACTATGCCCCGCCAACATTTGAACCTAGACCATGTGGCCCCCAAGTCCGTTGTAAAGTACAGTGGGGGCAGGTATTACTATTAGTAATAATAATGATGTCCCAGCAATGATAAGGAATAAGAAGTGATCTGCTAATCCCAGTAGGTAACCTCACAGTTCACCAGCCTCCTCTCTCTGCACCGAGGGATCCCCAGGCTGTGAGAGACAGAACCAAACAAACAATCCCAGTTCCCTGAGTCAGGCCATCCCAACCTTTTCTGCCAAGAATATTCTGCCAGGGGTCCCAGAAGGCTGTCATACAGGCACCAGCCCCTGAGCCTGGCCCAGGATGAGCATGGAGGGCTTCATGGAAGAGGAGGCATCGGATCCTGGACTTGAAGGATGGAAGAAGGTGTTCGGGGTGATGGGGAACAGTATCTGCAAAGACCGGGGAGGACACTTATTCTGTAATGTGAGAGCAGTGTGGTATGCTTGAGAGAAGTCACTGGCTGGAAGGTCAGTGAGATCCAGGAGGCAGGATCCTGAAACCAGACTTCTCGTCTGGGCCTCTGTTGTCTGATCTGCAAACTGGGACATCCTCAGGAATTCTGTCTTTGCCATTCCCCCTGCTTGGAATGCACTTCCCTGCATCTCCCCATGGCCTGGCCTTGTACAAGGCCACGTGCATCCAAGTCCCAGCCTCGTGTCCAGCCTGTGGCAGAGGCTGGCTTCCATGCACCCTTGTTTCAGCTGCATGAGGCACACGCAAGCCCACAGGCCCTGCTGGAGTTTGTGGTTTTCCCAAGAATTCCAGTGCTAGCCGGGAGCGGCCCCCAGGTGTGCTGGACGCCAAGGAAAACAGGAGGTGAGCTCATGGCCCAGCCACAGGCAGCAGGCAAGGTGGGCACTGTCAGGGCACAGGCTTCACTAGAAATGCCCAGGTTGGGGCTGACTGCTCCCACTCAGTCTCCTTGCCAGACCCATCCCCTCCTACTTACCCTCTGTGGCTCCCTATTGCTCTAGAAGACAGCCCCAGCTCCACACCACTGGTACTGCATCTCCTGAGCCCCAACATCTTTCCACCCTAAGATCGTTCCTTCTAATGGACCATGCTCATTTCTGTCACAGGGCCTTTGCATATTCTGTTCCTCTACCTGAATGCCTACCACCATTTTTTAAATTTTTATTTATTTAATTTTTTTTGCCTGGCCATGTCCTCCTCACCTTCCTGCTCCTGGTTTCATGTTCCCTCCTCCTCTGAAAAGCCTACCCAGATCCCCCCCACCCCACCCCACCCCAGGCTACAGTCAGGCACCTCATCTGAGCTCCCACTGCTGCCTGTGTATTCCCATCACAGCTCCACCCTCTTTGGGGGATAATGCAGCTGCCTCCCTACCAACCTGGGCTCCCCCAGAGGGAGGGGCCCTATCTGTCTTGTTCAATCTGTGTCAAGAGTCCAGCCTAGGACATGACACATAGTAGGTGCTCAGTGTGTGTTTGTGGAAGAAATAAATGTGTCTGAAATTTCTTTACCTCCAAGCCATAGGTGCTTCCTCTGATGGAGCTGTCCTCACCTTCCCTCTGTTGATCTGAGTCCTTCTTTTCCTTCGGGTTTCCTTTCCACCTCCGGGAAGCCCTCAGTGACTTCTCTGAAGCCTTCCAGAAGAACTGATCTGGATATGACCCTACTTCATCCTTGCCCCTTGCAGGGGCCTTAGGCTAGCCGCTTCCCCTTCCCGGCCTCTGTTTCCTGATCTATACAATAGAGGCTTCGAGCAGTTGGAGGGTGGGGTGGAGAGGGTTAATCCAGAAAGTCGAAGTGTTTTGTAGCTCAGGAGCTGGGAGGGACGATTTTCCTGATTAGCAGTAATTCTTATTTTTATTACAGGCTGTTCCCACAGCAGCTGGAGCGGAGCTCGGAAGGTATGGCAAAGTCTCCACAAACAGAAGCCCTGGCCACCCCTCCACAGACCTCCTCCAGCTGGAGCCCTTGAATTTGTGCACTCCCCTGCTGAGGATGGACCTGCACACAGCCCATTACACAGATTGGGAAACAGAGTGGGCTCACCGCCAGGCTGTCTCCCAGTACTCACCAGCCAGAGAACCACAGACAGAGAAGACCATAAAGCTGATCGGGAACCCACTTGCAACTCTCTAGACCTGGGCAGGGAACCTAAGAGTCCCCACTCTCACTTGACCCCCCCCCATTTTCCTGTTATAATGATAATCATCAACAATGAAACTTATTACCTCCATCCTACAGGGGAGGAAACTGAAGCACAGAGAGACGTCATTGGCCGCATTTTGAAGCAAGTGAGGAAGGAGTGGAGGGCCAGTCAGCCTGACTTAAAGCAGAGTCGGGGGTGCAGGCCCTAGTCTTTAGCCTCTCTTGGCTCTGTTTCCCCAAGTGTGAGCTGAGGGGAGCAGCCATAGGAATCGCCTGGTACTCAGCAATGTCCCAATCTTAGCATACAGCAGGCACTCAGTAAATAAGTGAAAGAAGGCTGGAGGGTGGTCCCACCTGACGACCCGCGCCACTGATCTCTACATTCAGTTTCCCCCGTGACTCAGTTTCCCTGTCATGTCCAGGTTCAGTAACACCGGGCGGGGCCTTGAACGCTGAGACTAGCGCCATCTGTTTACCTTGCGGCTGGACGCTGGGCAGGGCCGCGGGTGGGCCGTCCCGGGAGCCGGTTGCGCCGCCGGGATAAATAGGCCCCGCGGGCCTCGTGGGCAGCAGAGAGCGAGCTGCAGTCCAGCTCCCCGCCACCGCCATGGTTCCTGCCGCCGCCTGCGTTCTCCTTCTCTCCCTGGCCGCCCTCGGCGCGTCGGGTCAGCGCCAGATACCACTAGGTAAGCCGCCCCCTCCCCCACGCGTGGCCTCGACCCCCAACCATACCGGAGGACCCAGGAGGCCTGGGGTCGCGGCTCCTAGGGGCTCGGGGACTGTTCATCGGGACGTGCAGGACGGAGAAAGCAGGCAGAAGAGCGGACTTCAAGGAATGAGGGCGTCCCGGGTCCCTGACGCGTTGCGGTGAGGATTGCTGGTGGGGGGTCCCCAAACCCCCATGCCCCATCAGCGCCTCCTGTCGGCGCAGGTGGAGATCTGGGCCCGCAGATGCTTCGGGAACTTCAGGAGACCAACGCGGCGTTGCAGGACGTGCGGGAGCTGTTGCGGCAGCAGGTGCGGGCCAGGGTGGGGACACAGGGAGCGCGGAGGAGGGGAGAGAGGCTTGAAAGAGGAGGGTGGGGAGGATGATAGGAGAAGCAGGTCCCGGTGGAGAGGGAGAGGGTTCTGGGTACCAAGATCGGGGAGGAAGTTGTAGAAAGGGGGGAAAGGGGAGTCCCAGGGGTAGAAGTTTCCCCGGGAGAAGACAGGGGTTCATGAGAGGTTAAAGGAAGTCCCTGGGAAAGAGGGGAGGAGCGGGGAGGATAGGGAGTACGGAGCGGGGGCGGGGGGATGCAGGGGAGAGGGAGGATCCGAGGGTAGTGAGTGGGCCTGTGGAAAGGGAGTCTGGGGGAGGGGGAGGGGAGACCCAAGGGAGGAAGAGAAGGATGGGGCCCCGCTGACTACACTCCATCCCCCTGCACCGCAGGTCAAGGAGATCACGTTTCTGAAAAACACAGTGATGGAGTGTGATGCGTGCGGTGAGCGCCGCTGGGGCGGCAGAGACGTGGCAGGCGGGAGATGGAGAAGAGATGGGGAGACAAAGGCAGAGACAGCGAAGGAAAGACCGGGAGGAAAAGAGACAGGAAGAGACAGAGATGGAGAGACTGGACGAGGGATGGAGAGAGGCGAACAAGGAGGGGAGACAGAGATTATGGGAAGGGACACACGAAAAGAAGCAGAGGCCGTGCGAGAGATGCAGGGAGATGCAGAGACGCTGAGGGAGAAGCCGAAAACGGACGGGCGCGGAGATACAGTGACTGAGAAAACCTGGCGGGCAGGGAGCGTGGTCCGGGGCGGGGTCGCAGAGGGCTTGGGATCTCGCCACGCCCCCAGGACGGGGCGTGGTCACATAGACTCCGCCCCGGGGCGTGGCCCTGACCTGCCCCGTCCTGCAGGGATGCAGCCCGCGCACACACCGGGTCTGAGCGTGCGGCCTCTATCCCAGTGCGCGCCCGGCTTCTGCTACCCCGGCGTGGTCTGCACTCAGACCTCAAGCGGCGCGCGCTGTGGACCTTGTCCCGCGGGATTCACTGGCAATGGCTCGCACTGCGTGGACGTCAACGAGGTGCGCTCGCTCCCCCCCCCACCGCCCGGACGATCCCCCTAACGCCTGCCTCCGCAACTACCCACCTCCCCAGCAATCTCCTCCCCAGCTGAGGGTTCTCACCCAGAGGACCCCTTCACCTCTGGGGGCGCACGTCCAGACGACCTTGCCGGCAGGGGGCCCTCACACCGACCAGTTCCCTCACCACCAGTGACGCCGGTCCCGCCAAACCCCTCTGTGGCCAGTGACGCCCGCCCCGAGCACTCTCCTACCCCCGAGAGTGGTCCGCCCCAACGACCCCCCTCACCTCCGGGGCTCACAAGCCCCAACGGCCCTTGCACCACCGCGAGGCCCCCGCCGGGACGACGCTTCCACCGCCGGGCACGCACGCCCCGACGACCACTTCCCCCTTCTGCTGGGGACGCCCGCCCTCGAAATTCCTTCCCCCACCCTTCAACACCCAGCTCATCGGCTCCCGGGAACAGCCCCCTCCAGGCACTCCCCTCTCCCTGCCAGGTCGCTCCCCTGGCCCCATCAAGGCAAAGTCGTGTCTGACCCCTGGGACGATGGCCTCTGCCCCACAGGGCACCCCCGTCACCAAGTGCTGGCTGATGGTCCCTGAATTTTCTAAGCTTAAGCCCAAAAGATCCTGAGGCTCCGCTCTCGAGGGGGCCCACCTCCTGCATCCTCTGACCCTCCGTGGTTCTTCCTCCCCCAGTGCAACGCCCATCCCTGCTTCCCCCGCGTCCGCTGCATCAACACGAGCCCGGGCTTCCGCTGCGAGGCTTGCCCGCCGGGGTACAGCGGCCCGGCTCACGAGGGCGTGGGTCTGGCCTTTGCCAAGGCCAACAAGCAGGTGAGGGCCATGGAGGGGTGGGCTCCAGGAGGGAATGGGGGATTCATTTTGTTTAATAAACTGGTCCTGCAATCTTGTGGCCATTTTCTTGCTTCCCTTCATCGGGAAGGGGTGGGGGACCGGGGCCTGGGGGACTGATGGGGGAAGGGTCCTCATCAGGATGGTTGAGGTTGGGGGAGGAATGAAGGGGAGACGTAGGATGCAGAGGAGACATGAACTGGAAGGGAGGTCTGGGTTTTGTGCGTGTGGGCCGTGACCTCTGCGCTCCCTGCCATCCAGGTTTGCACGGACATTAACGAGTGTGAGACCGGGCAGCATAACTGTGTCCCCAACTCCGTGTGCGTCAACACCCGGGTAAGGCCCGGGAGGAGTGGGATAGGATCGAGACACTGGGGGTGGGTGCGAAGTGGCAGGCAGCCCAAGCTCACTGCCCGCCGTCCGGGCCCAGGGCTCCTTCCAGTGCGGCCCTTGCCAGCCTGGCTTCGTGGGCGACCAGACATCTGGCTGCAAGCGGCGCTCAGAACGCTTCTGCCCCGACGGCACGCCCAGCCCGTGCCACGAGAAAGCCGACTGCATTCTGGAACGCGATGGCTCGCGATCGTGCGTGGTGAGTGCGGGGGGCGGGCAGGGAGGGGCGTGGCATGGGTATGCAGGGGTGAGGCGGGGTGGCCATCACGCCAGGGCACCTACTCATTATTCCACCCGCAGTGCGTCGTTGGCTGGGCGGGCAACGGGCTCCTCTGCGGCCGAGACACCGATTTGGACGGCTTCCCAGACGAGAAGCTTCGCTGCTCAGAACCCCAGTGCCGTAAGGTGGGCGGGGTCTGAAAGGAGTGAAATGGACGGTGGTGGGCGGGATTCCCCGACCACATCCCTCATGCCGGCTGTGCCCGCCCCTAGGACAACTGTGTGACGGTGCCCAACTCAGGGCAAGAGGACGTGGATCGCGACGGCATTGGAGACGCCTGCGATCCGGATGCCGATGGGGATGGGGTCCTCAACGAGCAGGTGGGGCCAACGTCGGGTCCTACGCAAGGCTGTGTGTGGGGGGAGTGTGTCTTGGGTGAGGGAAGCGGCCTCGGAAGATGTGGCCACGGGGGCCCGGGAGGGATGGGGCGTCTCTGCGGAGGAGGGGGGTCCTCGGAGATGGGCTGGACAGGGGAGTGACATTTGCCCCTCCAGGCCTATCCCCCCCTCCTTAACCGGTCCTGTCCCCCAGGACAACTGTAAGCTGGTGCGGAACCCAGACCAGCGCAATGCGGACGGCGACAAGTGGGGTGATGCGTGCGACAACTGCCGGTCCCAGAAGAACGACGACCAAAAAGACACAGATCAGGACGGCAAAGGCGACGCCTGCGACGACGACATCGACGGCGACCGTGAGCGCTGCAGCAGGGGGAGGGGAGAGGGAAGGGCTGGCACCGAGGGCGGGCAGGGTTTGCCTGAGGGCGGGGCTCGGCTACTTTTGGAAGCCGGGTGAGTCCTGGGGTCCAGGGGCGGTGGACTGTGCTCTGGTGGGCAGAGAAAATGCAACCCGGGACACGACGCAGAGGGTGAAAGGCAGGAACATTTGGAGGAGGGGGAGGTGGGCCCTTTGTCAGATGCTGCAAGGAATAAGTAGAAGAACAGAGACGCGAACTTGGGGTTTAGGGCCAGGGACATGCCAGTTTTACACCTGGTGCCCTGAGTGTCTCAGGGTGGTGCATTCACAGTACCAGCGGAGGGTGCCCCTGAGCTTCCCCTGTGAGAGCCTGTCCCCTCACCCGCTGTCCGTCATTAAGTCTCTGAGACGTGGGTCTGTGCAGGAGCACTTGATTTAACGTTGTATCTACTGGAGAGGCGTGGTTTGCATCTGCCTTCCTCGTCAGCCTGGCCCCGTCCCCATCTTGGGATCCTGTGCTGTACGGCCCCCCCCACACACACCCCGCTTCTCGCAGGGATCCGAAATACTGTGGACAACTGCCCAAGGGTGCCCAACTCAGACCAGAAGGACAGAGATGGTGATGGTGTAGGGGATGCCTGTGACAACTGTCCCCAGAAAAGCAACCCAGACCAGGTGAGCACAGGCCACACCCTGGAGGGGTCAGATCCCTGAGATGAGCTCCACACTAGTTAAGGAGACTGAACCCTAGTCTAAGCATGGTGGTGGTGGGGTGTTCCGTGGGGTCAGGATGACTTTGGCTCTGGAACTGGGGGTGGGTGGGAGGCTTCTGAATTTTCCTGCCCTGATTTTGGACTCCTGCATTCTTCCTCCCCAGAGGGATGTAGACCACGACTTTGTGGGAGACGCTTGTGACAGCGACCAAGACCAGTAAGGAGACCATCTGGGGGTGGGAGCGGGACCGACGGTGGGCGGCCCTGACCCAGCACTCTGGGAAATCTCACTTTGTGTCCCACTCACCAATTTTAGGGATGGGGATGGGCACCAGGACTCACGGGACAACTGCCCTACAGTACCAAATAGTGCCCAGCAGGACTCAGACCACGATGGCCAGGGTGACGCCTGTGACGAGGATGACGACAACGACGGAGTCCCTGACAGTCGGGACAACTGTCGCCTGGTGCCCAACCCAAACCAGGAAGACGTAGACCGTAAGGCAGAGGGCGGGGCCTGTGGTGGGATTGCGGCTGGTGTGGGGACCTTGGCATGTGTGGGCGTGGCTAGGTCTTGGGCGGGGCTGGCGCTGACCCCACCGCCCGGGTCTCTCAGGGGACGGAGTGGGCGACGCGTGCCAGGGCGACTTCGACGCGGACAAGGTGGTGGACAAGATCGATGTGTGTCCGGAGAACGCCGAGGTCACCCTCACCGACTTCCGGGCCTTCCAGACCGTCGTACTGGATCCCGAGGGCGACGCGCAGATAGATCCCAACTGGGTGGTGCTCAACCAGGTTGGGACCTGACCCTGGCAGAAGGCGATGGGAGAGGGTCCTAAGCTGGGGGCGGGGGAACCGAGGGCCCCCGCGGCCAGCCTAAGGCCCTTCTGCCTTTGACCCCTTCAGGGTATGGAGATCGTGCAGACGATGAACAGCGACCCTGGCCTGGCTGTGGGTGAGACACCGAGAAGGGCAAGGCGGTGCGGCCAGCGGAGTAGAGGGCGGGGTCAGAGGAGGGCGGTGCGGGGGCGGGGCTGAACTCAGGAAAGGCGGAGCCAGGTTGGGACTGGGCTCAGGTGACGGACAGCTCTGGACTCTGAACGACCATGGTCCTTGGTGGTTAGGGCAGGCTCAGGGGAGTGGTCATGGCTGGTCTTGGGGAGTGGGGACCCGGGCCTAGGAGGCAAGTGGGAATCCAGGGTCGGGGGTGGGGGTGGTCCAGGGTCCTCAGCTCCGGTAGAGGTAGGGCTAGGTGGGGGCAGGGCTAGCGTCCCGGAGGCCCACCGCTCCCCTCTCTTTGCCCAGGTTACACGGCCTTCAATGGCGTGGACTTTGAAGGCACGTTCCACGTGAACACGGTCACGGATGACGACTACGCAGGCTTCATCTTTGGCTACCAGGACAGCTCCAGCTTTTATGTGGTTATGTGGAAGCAGATGGAGCAGACATACTGGCAGGCCAATCCCTTCCGTGCGGTGGCTGAACCTGGCATTCAGCTTAAGGTCTCTGTGGCCCTACCTGACCTCTAGGTCCCTGTGGTCCTTCCTTAGGAGGCCCCAAGTCCTTCGCTGGACTCCCAAAGCCTTTACAGCCCCCCAGCATCATTCTATGGATCTCAGAGTCCTCCCAGACCTCCTCTGGATTCCCACAGGCTACTCACACACTCCCTCAGGTCCCCCAGTCTGCCTTTAGGCCCCCAAACCTACTCATGGAACCTAAACTTGCCCTCAGATTCCAAATCCTCCTGCAGAACCTCTAGACGCCAGTATATCACAAAACCCTGCAGTAAATCCCCCAAATCCTCCAGCTCCCAGTTTATCCCATGGACACCCAAGACTTTCTGTAGGTCACTAAATCCTCTTGCAGACCCTTCCAAATCCTCTCAGACTCCAAACCTGTCCATGGACTCCCACATCCTCTCATGAGATCCTGGACCATTCCTGCCCCCGTATCCCACCTATGAATCTCCATGTGACCCTCAAGAAAGCTTTCTTGCTGGTCTCCCATCCAGGAACCCTAAGCCCCCACCCCACTGCCAAGACTTGCAGCTCCCCACCTGTCCCGGCAGGCACGGTTCTGGGGGTCTCCAGTAGCCAGTGCAGTCTCTGACTCTGTCCCCCCGTCGCTGGGCTCCGCAGGCCGTGAAGTCCTCCACAGGCCCCGGGGAGCAGCTGCGGAATGCACTCTGGCACACTGGGGACACAGCATCCCAGGTGCGGCTGCTGTGGAAGGACCCCCGCAACGTGGGCTGGAAGGACAAGACATCCTACCGCTGGTTCCTGCAGCACCGGCCCCAAGTGGGCTACATCAGGTGGGGCCCCCATCCCTTGCTGGTGGACCAGGAGTCCCTTGCTCTGTCCTGGCTCCTGGAGGTTCAGGGGGCCTCAATCCCCTGATCTGTAAAATGGGAATGATACATGCCATTAGATTCACTGTGTCTGGCTCGGGGACATGGCACACCTCCTAAGACCCAGGGCACAGCAGGTCCTCAGACAGAAGATGGGGTCCCACTCACTCTGTTCTTGGTCCCCACTTGGTACGGCCAGCAAGTCCAGGTGTTCTGCTTTAGCAGGTGCTATATCCATCCTCTCACACCGAGAAACTGAGGCTCAGCTCAGCAGCCCCACCTGCCCTAAATGTGGCCCAGGCACGGGGGAGGCACAAGGCCCCCCACTCTGAGATAGGAGGGGACCCATCTTCCAAGGCAGATGCCAAGGCCTCAGAAGGGAGGGCCTAGCCCAGGGCCCTGACTCACCCACCCGTCCTCCTCACAGGGTGCGGTTCTACGAGGGCCCTGAGCTGGTGGCCGACAGCAACGTGGTCCTGGACACAACCATGAGGGGTGGCCGCCTGGGGGTCTTTTGCTTCTCCCAAGAGAACATCATCTGGGCCAATCTGCGCTACCGATGCAACGGTGAGGGGCGCATCCTGCCAGGGAGGGTGCGGTGCTCACCCTGCCCAAGCTCATCTCTTCTCACTTGCTTGCCCTTTCTCTGCAGACACCATCCCAGAGGACTACGAGACTCAGAGGCTGCTGCAGGCCTAGGGATGGGGGGTGGCAACCCACTGCTGGAAGATGGCCACCATCGTGGCTGCCCTCGCTGCGATAAGCAGGGAACTCGACACCCGGCTCCAAGGGGTGGCTGTCCTAGAGGGGCTCAGGGAGGACAGAATAAAGTGTGGGCGGTGGAGTGGCTGGCTGCTGTGTCAGCTGTGGGGAGATGGTGGGGTGGGGCCTCGGAGGGAGTGCTGGGACAGGGACCCCCAAACCCAGGCCTGTGGCTGACTCCCTTCCTGACTAGTTAGGGCCCGACGGCCCGACTAGGAGTGTCCAACCCTGACAGGGGAGGACACAGGCCTGCTGTGGCATCCCACCCACTTGAAGTCATGGGCTTCCATCTCCACCGTGGAGTGACTGCCCCAGGATGATGGGGTGGGGGTGGGGGTCCTTTCCCTTTCAGACATTAGCCCTGACTAGCTGGCTAGGGGTGGGGATGAGGCCCTCATGCCTGTGTGTCCATATTCATGTGTGTGTTTTGTGTGTGCGGGGGTACCTGTGTGTGGCTCCCAACCCGGCCTGTCTGATTGGGCCCAGGTTCTGTCCCTGGTGTGGGGAGGAAGAGCAGGAAAAAAGGGGAGGAGGCAGAGACGAAAACATTGGATTTTTATTATGTTTCATTACAAAGGATGCAAAGGTACAAAGACAAAAGCGTCCACGCCAGAAGGGATGGGCAGGGGCCGGCCGAGTGCGCCCTGAGCCGCCCGCCCCCACCCGCCGTGGGCACCCAACCCACGGCCCATGGGACATCCACAGCAGAGTGTACATGCTGGGGGCGGGGGAGAGCCAGCCTGCGGACAGAGGAACAGAGGCGGAGCAGGGCTCAGAGGGCGGTTTGCATATATCAGTGGGCCCGCCCGGCCCCCTGGGGGGCACTCTCCTAAAGTGGGGCACAGTGGGGCAGGTGGACCTTGGCTGCCAAAGCCCTCCTCTCAGGGCCTGGTGGCATAGGCCACGGCTATGTCCACCTGTCCCGAGTGGGCAAGAGGTCAGAAGTGGTGGGCTAGGATGGGCTGGGCATTGAGGGCCCCCGAGCTCCAGAACCCTGCTAAACAGGGGCGACGCCACTCCCCTACAAGTACCGCCTGTCACTGGCATCCTGGGGACAGGATGTGGAGGGCTGGCCAAGAGACGGAAGGCAGAGGGAACTGTCTGGAGCCAGCAATGCTCTCATGTCTAGCCCCTAATCCCTGACCCTGCCAGGGAGGAGCCAGAGGCCCTAAGACCCATGGGTCTGAGCCAGTGACAGGAGGGAAGCTGAGGCCTGGGTCACAAGGGTCTTTTTCCCATTACCCGTGGCCCACCCCAATACCTCTGAGGATACTCCAGTGCCCAGGCCTGGGGGTTCAGGTCACCCCACCTCCCTCCTGGGGAGTGGCCACTTCAGAGAGAATGGTTCTGTGGCCAGTTGCCTGCAGCACAGGAAGGGTAACGAGAGGTGCCTGGGCCCCACCCAACCAGGAATCCTGGAGGCCAAAGATCAAGAGAAACCAAGGACAGAGTCAGCTCCAGCCAGGCAGGGCCTGATGGGGGAGTGATTCAGGAACCCCCAGGAGGTGGGGTAGCAACAGACCCCGCTGCCTACTCACCCTAGGCAGGCCTCCGGCAGTGGGGGAAGCACACAGTACACCCCTCCCCCGCCCCGCAACAGCTCTTCAAGCCAAGTGGGACTGGCTCTGATGGCCAGAGCTCCCTTACCTGCAGTGGCACCTGCAGGAGCGATGGGCCAAGACCAGGGTACAAGGTACCCTTGACCTTGCAGCTCCCACACTCTACCCCCACACTGAGAACCTCTGTGGCCTCTGACCTAGGGCTCCATCAGATGCCAGGGAAGGTGATGGGTGCTGCTGCTGCTTTGTCAGGACCCGGGTAGGGGGTGGAAGGCCTCCCAATACCAACAGGCCTTACCACACCCAGCCTGTACCCAGGAGTGGGGATGCCTTCTTTGGAAATGCAGAAAACCCAGAATCCAGCTGGGGGTGGGAGTCTGGAAGGATGTTTGGTTATGAACCAGCTCAGGCTTGGCTGAGATGTGGAGGCCTGGGGAGGGGGGCACATTCCCATGTGTCCTCAGCTCCACTGAGGGCCCCTCTAAGGACAGTCCCTCACGGGGGCTCACCAGGCCCAGGATGCTGGATGGGGGTAGGCAACCCAGCTCCCCACAGCCCGGGCACTGGCTCCCATCCTGCATGACCAGGCCGCAGCTAGCACCTGGCACACAGCCCACAAACCAGACCGCCACTCCAGGACATCTGGATGGATGTGGAGCCTTCTCACCCTCCAGTTGGGGGTCTCCTCATGCTGGACACCCACCCTTGCCTGCCCCACTATGACACATGGGCCTCGCAACAGAGCCCACCCGGCTAGGCACTCTCTGGGGAGCTCAGCCACCCAAAGAAATCAGTCCAAACACAGACATCAGAACCCCTTTGCCCAGCCCCCCAAGCCCCAAAAGAGACAAGAAAAGGCCTGCAAAGGCAGGACTCCTGCCCTCAAGGCACAAGCCCGGGGCAGGCAGGTGGCTCAGAAGCCCAAAGGGAGATCTGCATGGAGGTGTGTCTGGGGAAAGGGCCAAAACACACATGGATGCCCTTCCCTTAGGCCTAGCTGCTCCCAGGGAGTCCTCTGGAGCGCAGTTGCAGAGGGGACTGGACTTACCCCATTTAGGGCACCTTCCGCTCTGGTTTGTCCCCCAGAGGAGAGCATACACAGTTCTTGAATCTGTCAGCTGGGGGGCCCCTAAATTTTGTGGAAGGGTCAACCTGCCTCCTGAGCTTTCCACTGAGGGTCTCAGGGCTCCTTGCCCCAAGGGGTTGGCACCCCCCAACCCTTCCTGCCCAAAAGAGCGTCGGGAAGAAGCTGGGGGGGGGGGATGAGGAGAACAAGGAGGGGGCCACAGTACGTCCTGAAGAGCACCGCCTGTCTTCCCCCGGAAAGGACTCAGTGGGGATGGAGGTTGGCATGGGTACCTGTCACAGGGAATATGGTCCCAACAAGACCCCTTCTCCTCCCCCACATGAGTCCTGGACACTGTGGGGGGTGACTCTGATGGGTGTTGAGGGGACAGGGGCAGAAACCCTCTTCTCTGGAGGACACAGAGGAGCTGATCCCGGGCTCTACTTTGGCCCACAAGCCTCCCTGGGGGTAAACAACTCACTGTCCTGCGGGCTTTGGGGACAGAGGGTAAACTGAGGCAGGTGGGAACACACTGTTCAGCTTGTTCCCAGGGCAGAAGGTCGCACAGCTGAAGGGACTGAAATTGGGAGCACTCAGGGCGCGGGGGGGGGGGGGCGGGCAGCAGCAGGGGGACAGACTGGCTTGGCCTCTGACTTCACGCGGGCTGAGCATCCAGGCCTGTCCCGAGCGCACGAGCGAGGACACAGGCGGCGGGTCTATGTACAATATTCAGGGGCCCCGGCCCACCCCTCACGGCGCAGCTCGCCTGAAATCACAGTATTTCACATCACAAGTCAAAGGGCTGGTTCCCTTAGGCTGTCCTGTTTCAGGAAATCTTGGCAATTCAAGAATACTTAGTAGAGAAGCAATATTTACGAAATAAGCAAAATCCCCCACTACGACCTCAGGAGGCCTGCCCAGGCCCAGGCAGGGGTGTGAACCCTTTTGAGGACACAGGGACGCCTGGCCACTGGCTCCTGGCTGGGACCCCCTCCCTCGGAAAACTGCACCTATGCCCCTCCTGGGCGAAAGTGGCCACGTAAATACAATGTCTCCTGTGCCCCCCCCCAAGCCAAGGGGCTGCCAGACACGGGCCGCAGGGGTGGACGTCCACCCTCTCCTGCCCACCTGCACTGAGAGCCAGGCGCCGAGCAGGCGGGAAGTACGGGCAGACGAGGCTCCCTCATGGGGGTCCCCAAAGCCTTGTTTTGAAAATTGCATCCAGGAAGGTTGCTTGTAGTTTTATTAAGGCCATTTTTTAAAAAGTTCTACACACAAGTCTAATGGTAATCAAACTCTTCTATGTACATGTAGTTTTTTCTTTAAAAAAAAGAAGAAGAAGAAGAAGAAGTCTCATTCTTTGCTCCCAGCCCCTGCCTTGGTAAGAGGCTGGGCCCCCGACCTGGACAGACTGACCCTGTGTCCCCCAGCCCAGACACGGGTAGCAGGGGTCAACTGACTGAGGACGGGGCCTTCTCACGCCTGGGGCTGCCCAGTCGCTTGGCCAGATGCTAATGGCCTGGTCCGGGGAAGAGAGGGAGGGATGTGACTAGGATGGAATCTGGCTCCCACGCGGACAGAGCCGAGGGCTTGAAAGACCTAGAGACAGTGGCTGGGACACCACAGAGAAACGCACCGAGCAGAGGGTGCCAGCCCGGCCTGCAGGCTGCAGAGCCAGCCAGCAATCAAGGTGCAGCTTTGGAGGGACTGAGACAGCAGTCCCAATCCCAGAGCAGCTGACAGAAAATAAAGACAGCCCTGTCACCCCCTCCCAGGCCCAGGGATAGCCCCCAGCACGGTGGCCGTGCCCCAAGGGTCACCTCAGCCTCCTGGAAGGCTGCCCCTACAACACACACTGCTCTTGGCCTCCGAAGCCAGACCTGATGGGAGGAGCCGTGACAGGGGCGGCTGGAGGGGAAGAATGTCAGCCAGTTCTCGGGGCAGGGCGGGGCGAGAGGGCAGCCTCATCCCTGGTGGTGGTGAGGGGAGGCAGAGGGGCTGCTGCTGCTGCCAGCCTCAGAGTCTGGGCCTAGTCCTTCGTGAGGAGCAGCAGGCACCTTGAGGACGACCAGGCAGGGGTGGGCCTTCGAGGGACCCTTAATAAAAGCCGTGGCTCCTTCCTGGAAGTCTGCCACGTGGCTGGAGGAGAGGTACCCCTCGGCCACCTGGAGCTTCTAACAGGGACCACAGCAGGCCCCAGCTGCCCTCACTCAGCCTTAGCTAAAGAGGCCAGAGACTCAGCTCAGGCCCGGCAGGCCGCAGGCCGTGTCCAGTTAGCTTAAAAAATATGTAACATGGGATTTCCGGAATAAAAACATGCTCTCAGGAAAGTACTGGATTGAAGGAGTCAGCTACTCGTCTACAACCAAAGTGTAAATACAAACCGAAAGAAACAAACAAAAACACAACAAAACCCGCCCTGGCAGTCCCCACCCCACCCCGCTCTTTAAACAACAGTAACAGTGACCACGGTACAGAGAAGAAAAGATGAGAACGAGTTGAGAGATGAAAACAACCCCCAGAAACACGCGCGGTCTCCACATGCACCTCCCAGCTTGCCCCTCCATCCCGGCCAGGGGCTTCATTTTTGGGGCAAAGGTGGCCGCAGAAGGACCTGGCTGGGGGAGGGCAAAGCGGGAGCGCGGGTCCCAGGAAGATTTAGCTGCTTGCCATGCTCTGTTCACACCTTTGATATTCTACCTCCGAGGGAGGGAGCATAGCATTCTCTGAATGTGCTCGGAAATATAAAAGACAGCAGTCAAAATAGTGTTTATTTCACTTTGTGTCTGCCCCTCTCTCTGGCACCTTCTCCCTTTGGCAGGGTGGGGCTGGCTCGCTACCTAACCTCGGGCTGGGGGTGGCGGGCGGGTTGGGATGGGGGGACCAGGAACGAAGGAAGGCAGTGAGAGCTGGACAAACAGTCGGAAAATGCACCTCAGCCCACCGCCGCCGTGGACCACAGCGCCCCCTCCAGGCCGGCGGCCCTGCCCAACACGTTTTCCGCATCTTACAGGGGGACGGCTCATGGCCCAGGGTGGGGGGCGAGAGAGCACGCGAAGGGAGGGCCCGCGGGGGTGACACGCGGCCTCCCGAGGGAGGTGGACAGCTGGGGGGGACGGGCGGGTGGGCAGGGGGCGCTTGGCGGCATTGCAAGCTCAGAATCACAAGCTCGGCCGTTTGCGAAGGGCGGAGCGCGGCCGTCCCTGGGCTCAGGGAGACGCCGTCGGGACCACTGACCGGCGGGGTGATGGAGCCGGGGGCTGGGCGGCGACGTGCCGGGTGTGCAGCTCACAGACGGTCCATCCGGAAGGTGTCCTCGGTGGCCGGGTCGGCCAGGACCATGTCGGGGTCATTGAGCATGTGCAGTCCGTCCAGGGTCAGGGGGTCAATCTTGAGTTCATCCAGGGGGAACTGGTTGTCGGAGTCGAAGCTGACGTCACCGACCCCAGCCAGTGTGCTGGTCAGTTCTTTAGACAGGCTGGGAGGGGACTCTCCCGTCACTGGGGGGTGGGTGGGTGGGGCACAGGACAAAAGTCTCAGCACAGCCCTGACTCTCTGTTCCCACACCCTGTGCCTCCATGGCCCCCTGTCAATGTTCAGGGAAGAGGGGCTTGGGCCACCCCAGGGTACTTACATGGGGGTTGGCCCTCTGGGGGTTATACTGGTGACAACTAGGGGCATTTTGTGTTGTCATGAGTGGGGAGGAGGGATGCTGCTCAGCACCTCGGAATGCACGGTGAGCCCCACCACCCCCAGAGAAAGATCCAGCCCCACATATTAGCAGTGCCAAGGCTGCGAAGCCCTGGGCTGGGACCTCTCCCACTCTGCCAGGCTCTGCCAGGACATCGCCTTCGCGTGTATCCCTGACAAGTAGGCTGGGGTGTGTGTGAATTCCCGCCCACTCCCCAAAGAGCCAGTCAACCCTGGGCTCTCTCCTTTACTTACAGTGCCACCTTAGGCCTTAGTTTCCCAATCTGAGACATGGGTATGAAAATCCTAGTCTTTCTGGGCCACTGGGGCAATCACAGGGGCCTATGCCTTCTCACGCATCGGAAGCTACTGTTCCCAGAGCACCTGCTGCGGACTGCTGCCCGCACCCCCGAGGTAGGCAGGAAGCACCATGGCGTGGGGTGGGGTGGGGGTGGCTCTGGCATGGACTCCTCCATCTTGGAGATGTCAGTGGGACCACCAGGGGGTGTCACTCTCAATCCTCAGACAGTGCTGGCTTATAAGAAAATGCTTCTTTCGGTAAAACCCAGAACCCACAGGGTGGGGCGGGGGCAGCAAAGGGTCTGGGTTCTCTGCTGCACGGAGCAGGGACCTGCTTACACATACTGTGCTCAGGCTGCTCGGGGATGCTCATCGCAGTGTCGGGGCGGTTGCATGTACGTTGGCTGCATGGCAAGAGCCCTGCCAGGCAGGGCCCACCCCCGTTATCTGTGACCCCAGTATACTCAGCTAATGGGGCGGAGGGACACGGGCAGAGGACGCAGGGCTGGGTGAGTGACTGGCTCTGTACTGTTCTTGCTCTGAGCACGGGACACAGGAAGCCTGGTCCAGGGTGCAGTGTGTTCCCCAGGGCCCATTCCACACAGCCCAGCAACAGGCCAAGGTCAGTGAGGTCTGACCTCCTTTGGCCTGGTCTTGGCATGGCTCATCCTGCAGGGCAGGGACATCTTTTCTGGGGATGAGGCCCTTTGCAGCTGCCAGGCCTAATTGAGGCACTGTGCCCAAGAGTAGCCCTCCCCAGCCCCAGGATGCCACGGCCAGGGGCGCCTCACCTGTGAGGATGATGTTGGGGATGCTGCTGTGGCTGGGGTAGCCAAGCTGCTGCGTGTCCGGCAGGCTCCCATGGCTGCCCGTGAGGCCCATCATGGCCGCCTGCGAGTAGTTGAGCGTCGAGCCCGGGCTGTACAGGCTGCTGGAGCTGATGGCATTTTCCATCATGTTGAACTGCTCCAGCTGGGGGGCGGAAGCACACAGGCATGAGGCCGGCCCTGCTGAGCCCCTGCCTGCTGCTGGCTGGCCCGTCCTGCAGCCGCTGGGACCAGCTCCTCAGGGGGATGCCCAGTGCCTATGCCCAGAGGGCTTGCTGACTAGGAGACCGTATCACCTAGGGTCTCCCCCTCCTCCATCTCTGACCCTCCCGGGGTCTGTCCACACACTGCCCCTTCAGGGCTTGCTGGATGGATGGATTGATGGAAGGATGGATGGGTGAGTGACCTGCTCCAGTTAGCGGCCAACCCTTCTCATGCCCACATGCCCTTGACCCTGACCTCTACGCAAAGCCAGCTCTGCCTCCCCGGCAAACCCACATGCACGGCCCATGCTGAGGCGCCGATGCTACAGCCGCTGCCTGTCCCTGTGTTTGCTGCCCACCCTCCACCCCCCTGCTGTTGGTCTCATCCTGTGGGCGCGGCACAAGCGCCCGGGGAGGCGAAGCCAAGCCACCCCCTCCAAGGCCTGGAGACAGGAGGGAGCCTTAGGAGCGAAGCTCACGCCCGAGGGGCGGGCGGGGTCCGGGTGAGCGTCTGCTGTGGGCGCTGTGACCCGGGCACCCGCTCACCTGGTGGGACAGAGCATTGGCCTGCCTGGCCGCCATCTGCTGCTCATAGTACGAGTCCCCAAACACGCCGCCCAAGGTGGAGGAATGCTGCAGACAGAAGAAAGGCCTGCTGTCATCATGGTCCCCAAGACCAGGTTGTGGGCTGCCGGGGCGGGGGACCTCCCACAGGCTGCTTGTGCCCATAGGGAAGCCCCTGGAACCTCCTGGAGGGTGCTCAGGAAAAAGGAGGCTGAGCACCTTAGGCCTCCTGGGAGAGAGCCCACACCTTCCAGGATGGAGAGGTGCCTCCCATCTCAGGATGCCTCTTTCCACCGCCTGCTCCTGGAGGGCCTCTCTACCCCAAGAGCCAAGACACCATCCCCATCTCCTCTGCTTGAGCCCAAGTACAGGTGACCCTGGTTCCATCGGATAGAAGACAGGGGGCCCACAGGGATCAGGAACCCCCCCCCCCAACAAGTTCCAGAGGAAAACACGTGGGGGGGCCAAGGAGGGAGGTGTTTTGAATTTCAGGATGGGCAGTGCACTTGGTGACCCCTGTCAGGCCCCCAGGGAGACATGGGACATGGTGGCAGGCCATATACACGTGGACAGGACGGGTGCACAGAGCCAGATGCCAGCTTAGCGAGCACAGGACAGTCACACGGAAAGCCCCCTGCCTGGCTATCTCCCCCTTACTGCCTGCCTGGGGGACCCCAGGACCCATAGGTGGGCAGGGAGCCCACCTCCTGCTCTTCCAAGGCCAGCCGGGGGCCAGGTCTGCTGCTGGGAGAAGAGCAGGGGACTGGGGACCCTCAGAGGCAGTAGAGACAACAGGACAGGAGCTTGGAGCCCCTGCCTACTCCCATGATGCCAGACAGAGATGGCAGGATAGAGCCTGGTGGAATGTGCAATGGAGGAGGGACAGTGTGGCCAGACCTCACCCGCGGCACCAGGCCTCAGGAAACACATCCGCAGCCCAGACCCAACTCTGCTTCCTCCTTGGTGAGTGAGCTGAGAGCAGAAAGAAAAACAGCCCATGTGGCCAAAAAGCCCCCCTTTGCCCTAAATACAGCCAGCGTCAGGTCTGGAAAAGGGAGCTGCAAGGTTGTGGATGGTTTCCCCGTAAAGGGGGGCTGCTTCCTGTCCTGGCTTATCTGGGTCTATGGGTTATCTCTGTGTATCTCCATGGCCTTGGACTCAAAGGGGCCGGTCACAAGCAGGGCACCCAGGCTAAGGTTTATTTTGTGAGGTTGCCATTAGACTTTGCCAGAAAGGTCCACTCAGAGTGGAAGGGAGGAACACAGTACCAAAGGCCAGCTGCCTAAGGGCCAGGGTATGGTCAGACAGATACAACGTGTACCCGAGAGGCTGGGGAAGTTGGGGATGGGAGGTCCTGGCCCATAGGGCCACCGAAGGCAACCTAGAGCCCCAGCTGCAGTGCGAAGCCAGGCCTGGCCTCCACCCAGCACAGTCTGCCCCCAAGCAAGCCTCTGGGCCATCTTAAACCCAGGTCTGGTTGAGACCGGACAACCTGAAAGCCCTCACAGCCTCTTAAGTGGCCCACCGCCCTCGCCAGCACCCAGTGAATGGATGGACAGACTGACGGACACACAGACGTGGGCTTGACGAGATGACAACACACTTCCTGCCTAGGATAGACGAACCCACTTTGGTCTATGCAAACCTCTCCCAAGAGATCGGCTCCACCCCTGAATTCCTGTCCTGCTTCCTATGTAAAAAGGGACATGAGTCAAGGTCCAGCCCCAGGAACAGGCGGCACCTGCCCCTTCCCCTGCCTGGACTTACTTCTCCCTTCCCTCAGCATCCTGTGACACCACGTGACCCGACTGGACACTTTTCAGGAGCCACAGAGCTGGGAGCCCACATGGATGGATCTAGAGCTGGCAGACACCAGGCTGACCTCCGGCTTCTCTGAGCTCACTAATACCCTGCCCAACTGCCTGTGGAGCAAGAAGCTGCACACGGATGCCCCAGCAGGACCCCTCCTACGGCAGATGGGACTATAAGGGCAGCCTTCCTGAACAGGACACCCACAATCTCAACACAGGGCCCAATTTGGGTGTACTTCTGGGAACTGGGGAGATGGGGACAGAAGGGCAAGTGCCCTGGGACACGGGAGCCCGATATTGTTCTTGCATGGTTCTGCCTGGCAGGACAGCTCCTCTCCCTTCTTTAGCAGGGAAGGAAAGTCCTATCGCCCTCTGGGCCAAGAATGAGGCTTCAGAGCCTGGGGCACTGCCCTATGGCAGCGGCTCTTGGGAGGCTCTCAGCTTGGTGACATTTTGCAGATGGAGTGGCGGGGTCCTGAGGAGGCTCTGCAGCATGGAAATTTCGAGCCCAGATGTAGTTCTGTGGGCACCTCTTCTCCTCTGGTGGAATGTTCCAGATGGAATTCGGCCATGGGTTGAGGGCGGCACCAAGGCAAACTCTGAGGAACCCGGAGGGGGGTATGTGTGTATGTACATGCATCAGAAACTGGGGTCCAATGGTGTTGGGGGGAAAGCCAAGTCTGATGGATGTGGTCAAGCCTTTCCACTGCCTGAGAAAGCCTCAGTCTCCTCATCTGTTGAGATGGGGACAGAGGGCCCTGAGAGGCTGCACTACCACTCAGAGAAGCTTCCTGTGAGGACCTGCCTTCCAGCGAGGCAGACGGGAGAAGAACCTGAGGAGTCGGGGCCCCAACCACAGGCCAGCTGTCACCTCAGCTATGCCCCCAAAGTGGGAGAACATCCCCCCGCACCCCGCTGAGAGCCTCGTGCGGGCAGGTGCGGGGGACGAGGACATGGGTGCACGGGCTGTGGAACACATGCTCTGAGCCACACGTGGAGGTGTCCCTGCCTGCCAGGCAAGGGACCGGGGTGGGGCCAATACTAACATCACTAATTTGAGTGAGGAGCCTGCCACCTCCAGGCAGGGGGCTCCGCAGAGGCCACAGAGACACAGTGGGAATGTGGCAGTTCCTGGGCTGGGCCGGGGAGGCGGGCAGGGCCTTCTGCTCCCCGCCGCACCGGAGTGGACGAGATGGGATGGAATGAGGCGCGCGCAGCACAGACGGCGGGGGGATCGGTGCTGGGGCTGGAGTGCAGGCTGCCGGGAGAGGGGAGGCGGCGTCCCTTACTTGCGGGGAGCTCCCCGGGGAGAAGCCTTGATTGGAGACAGGCGAGGTGGGAGACTGGTTGGCCGGGGAGCCGGCGCTAGCGCGGTACTGCTGCAGGGCCGGTGCCTGTGATGACAGACAGGTCAGGACGCGCGAGGGGCCCCAGGCCTGGCGTCCTAGGACTGGCCGCTCCCCACTGTCCACCTCCCAAAGACGCCCCCTCTCCACCTGGCAGGGGAGCACCTGCCAGAAGTGTGGGTCCCTGAACCCTGAGCCTGGCACCTTTTGGGGCTCCAGGGGTGTGGTGTCAAGAGAATCCAGCTTCCTGGAATCACACTGGAGGGCTATGGGAAGGGCACGGTGGGCTCCAGAGCACCCACATGAATGCAACCCACACCCACATACTTGTGCACACTGCCACACGTGTGCACAAACACACCCACACACAGCAGGGCACAGGAGGCCCAGGGCAGGGCAGGGAGGTGCTGCCTTCCCTGACGACTCCGGGCAGCACCCTCGGCTCTCTGAGCTCCAGCCCTGGGTGTGGGCACGTCCTGCCCACCTTGAGGGCTGGTGGAACCGACAGCAAAGGCCATCCGGGGCATGCTGCAGGACAGCCAGCACTGGGCAGTCTCGATCAGCAGCGTCACTGGAGACAAGCCTGATGGGTATGCTGTTCTGAGACCTCCACAGGGTAGCAACCTCCTCACCTGAAGGAGTGGGGGTGGTGGTGGGGGGGGTGGCTTGGCTTCTCCCCAGGGACAGGATGGGCTGCATCGGGAACCTGGATTTAGATCCTGCTCTGTTCCCAGTCCAGCCAGGACCTGCTGTGTGCCTTTGGACAGGCTGCCTGACTTCTCCGGGCCTGTTGTCCACTGAGGCCCAGAGGACCAGCCCAGGGCCCCATAAGCGCTAGGTCTCCCCCATTTCCTCAGTGGCCCATTCCAAGTAGTCCGGGACAGGGGTGGAGCCTGGGGGGGGGGTGCACGGGGGCTCAGTTAACAGGGTATCAGTGCTGGAAGCACTAGCATGGTCACTTGGCAATGACGGGCCCGGGCCTTCTCAGGGTTGAAAAGAGGAAAATGTCCAGAGGGACATTCTCCTTATTTGGCTGAGTCAGCACAAACCCAAGGAAGTGGCCACCAGAGCCCCTGCTCCAAGGAAGTCAGGAAGTCCCTGGTGAAGGTGCCTGGGTGCAGACGCGCTGGCCTGCAAGCCTGGGGTGGTGATGTCTGTGCCCCTGGCCTGGACTCCCATGCCTCCCTTGTCTGCCCAGCTCAGAAGTGAGGTACCACTCAGGGAATGAGGTGCCCCAGGCAGGCTCCACCATCAGGACTGCTCCCACACCAGCTGTGCGTCTGACAAGGAAAAGGCTCGCACACTTTCCTGGCCGGGGACCCCTGAGGGTCAGAGCAGCTTGGAAACAGGTCTCCATTCAACCAGGCTGCCCAGCCTAGGGGGGCGGGTCTAGTCTTTACAGAGCACAGGATATTCTGAAGACATTTATCTTGGGGTTGACAGCCAAGGGCCTGAGTGGAGAGGGCCTGCTGTACCCCAAACGGGGTCCCTGTTCCTTGGATATGGCCAAAGGTAGCTATGATCAGCCCCTTGCCACCAGGGCAAAAACCAGAACAAGAAGCTTTGGGGGTGCAGAGGTCAAAACCTAGCACCCATTTCCCTGAGCCCAGACCCAGGCCCAGGCCCGTGGGCTACCTTGCACCTCTGGGCCCCTGCACCATGCTGCCTGAACCACAGGGGAGCTTTATCCCTTCTCCTCCAAGTTCCCCCTGTGCCTCCGGCTCCCAGAATCTATCCCCAGGTCCCAAGAGCTCTGCGTCCTCCCCGCCTCCAAGAAACCATTTCAGGTGGGAAAGGTTGAAGCACTGGGCGTCAAGGACCATGGGGGAGCCTTGGCAGCCAGACACAGGTGGCCCATCTCGAGTGAAGTTTGGGTCAAATGTTCCCTGCTCATATCTCAGCCTCCCCATCTATACACATGAGATGATAACCTCAGCCCAGCAGTATTTGCTTCAGCCCTGACCTCTGGCCAAGCTGGTCTTGAAGTGGAACCTCAAGGAAGCTTCAGCCAGATGCCTGAGTGTCTCTGGGTCTTGGGAGCCCAGTGGGGGCCTCCCACAGCCTCTGGGACACTCCTGCATGAGCCCCCCCCACCGCCCCAGCCAGGCCCCTCAAAACCCCATCCTGGGCTTACCGAGGTAATGTCGATCCCCATTGGCGGCTGGCCTGGGTTCTCTGGGGGGGACTGGGGGAGAGAGGACGGTACCGTGACCGCAAGCGGGGGCAGCTGGGGCCCCCGTGTCAAGCTGGCACTTGGCATCAGGGGGCCACCTGGGGGGAGGCCCACGGGCACCTGCGGGGGTGGCGGGGGCGGCTGCTGCTGGGACGCGGGTGGCGGCGGTGGAGGGGGCTGGGGCTGCGGCGGTGGCGGCTGCTGGGAGCCTGCTTGGGTGAAGAAGGTGTAGGGCAGCTGCTGCTCCAGAGACAGGGCATCCATGGCCACAGCCTGGGGGAAGAGGAGGGCATCAGGGGGGAAGCCACGAGACAGGAGGGGCCAGGCTGGGAGTACCTGGTCCCTGGGAACACCCCATGTTTGACATGCTCACCAAAGATGTCACAGGTAAACAAAGGGACATCCAGAGCCTGGACTGGGAAAGCACAGGCCGAGAAAGGGAAGGCCTTGCCCAGGGCCACAGAGGGTTAGACTGCAGCTAGATGGGGCCTGGACTTCTAATCCAGCTGGAAGTGCTCTGCTCCCAACGAGTCTTTCCTCCTGCTGTGCCCCACACAGAGAGGTGGGCACCCCCTTCTGTACCTACTCAGGCTCAGAAGGTCCCTGGTGGGTGACCCTGTTGGGACCCCTCTCACTCTGGAGAGCTTTTTCTGTATCTTTGCTTAACAAACTTCTATCGCTTTACTCAATCAAAAAACAAAACAAAACAAAAACACCAAAAATATTATCTTTTAGGGATAAAAAAAATGGACAAATTCCTAGAAACACACAAACTATCAAACTGATTCAAGAAAAAATGGAAAATCTGAATAGACCTACACCAAGAAAGGAGACTGAATCAGTAATTGAAAACCTCCCAGGGGAAGATATTTGCAAATGACATATCTGATAAAGGGTTAGTTTCCAAAACACAGGAAGAATTTACAAAACTCAACACCCAAGAAATGAATAATCTCATTAAAAAATGGGCGGAAGACATGAATAGACATTTTTCCAAAAAAGACATAGAGATGACAACAGACACATTAAAAGACGCTCAACATCACTCACCATCAGGGAAATGCAAATCACGGCTACAGTGAGATATCACCTCACCCCTTACCCCTGTGACAATGGCTAAAGTCAACGACACAAGCAGCAACAGGTGTTGGTGAGGACGTGGAGAGGGGACCCTCCTGCACTGTTGGTGGGGATGCAAACTGGGGCAGCCACCATGGAAAACAGTATGGAGGTTTCTCAGGAAGTTCAAAACGGGGATACCCTACGATCCAGCAACTGCACTACTAGGGATTTACCCAAAGATACATAAAAATACTTATTCAAAGGGATACATGCACTCCAATGCTTATGGCAGCATTACCTACAAGAGCCGAATTATGGAAGCAGCTCGAGTGTCCACTGATTGATAAATGGGTAAAGGAGGTGTGGTATATAAACAATGAAATATTATTCGGCCATTAAAAAAAGATGAAATCTTGCCATTTGCAACAACACGGGTGGACCTAGAGACTGTAACGCTAAGTGAAATTAGTCAATCAGAGAAAGACAAATACCACATGATCTCACTCATATGTGTAATTTAAGAAACAGAACAAGCAAGCGAACGGGAAAAAGAGAGAGGCAGACAGACAAACCAAGAAAACAGACTCCACTACAGACAATAAACTACTGGTTACCAGAGGTGGGGGTAGGTGGGGGATGGGGGAAACAGGTGATAGGGATTAAGGAGGCACGTGTTGTGATGGGCACGGGGTGATGTGTGGAAGTGACAAATCACTATACTGCACACTTGAAACTACTACAACACAGTATGCTACCTAACTGGAATTTAAATGAAAACTTAAAAAAAAAAAAAAAACCCTCCCCATAAAGATAAGCTCAGACCAGTGGCTTTGCTGGCGAATTCTACCAAATATTTAAAGAGTTTACAACACCAGTGCTTCTCAAACACCTCCCCCCACCCCAAAAAGAAAACAACAGACGAAGAGGGAACACTTCCTAACTTGTTTTGTGGGCATAAACTAAGTAAAAAAGAATCAAATTGCTGAAATCAAAAATGAAAGTGGGAATATTACTATAGACTTAAGAAAAATGATTATGAGTGCTATGAATGATTGTATGCCAGCACAACGGCTCACCTAGATGAAAGAGAGCAATTCCTGAACACACATGACCTACCAAAAAAGCAAATGAAACAAAATTATGGTAAACTAAAACAAACAAAAAGCTCTCTAGGGGTGCCTGGGTGGCTCAGTTGGTTAAGCGTCTGCTTTCGGCTAGGGTCGTGATCCTGGAAGTTCTGGGATCAAGTCCTGCATCGAGCTCCTTCCTTGACAGGGAGCCTGCTTCTCCCTCTGCCTGCCGCTCCCCACCACTTGTGTGTGCTCCCTCTGACAAATACATAAATAAAATCTTTAAAAAAAATGTTTAACAAAATAACTCTAAACTTTTATTTCAGAGAATTTCAACTAGATCCTCAAGGGAAAGTAACACAACGAAGAATGCTCAGTCACACAAATCCGCCCATGACAGGTATGGGAGATTCCAGGCCAAGAAAACACACAGAAAATACACAGGCCAGAAAACACTCCATTTCCGTGTGTTTGAAAATTTGACAAACAGCCAAAAGCGTTGGGAACCTTTTTCTTCAGGAGTCTGTGACCCCCAGGGAGGAGGGGGAGGTCTCCCAGAGAGGTAGAGCTGGCCACACCTCCCCCACCCCACCAGGCCCTCACACCTGAGTGATGGGTGACAGCTGGGAGAGGGTGGATGACACCTGCTGGGCCTGCTGCCTCCTCGCTTCTGTGCTCAGGGACAACGGGCTGACGCCAGCCGGGCGGTGCTGTGGTGAGGAGCCTGGTGTGCTCATCCCTGAAAGGGAGGACAGGAGAGAAGGGTGGGCGTGACTCTAGCCTCCAGAGGGCCGCTCACACACCACGATCACTGCTGAGAACAGCCCAATCAATCAGACAGAATCCACTGTGTCCTGATCACCAAACCCAGGGTGCCCCCTCCAAGGCCCCAGTACTTACGTGGGCTCTGTTCTCCTTCCTGACCTATCCCCATGTTGGTCGACACTCTCCCACTGAACCTATCATCCCTCTAAGAGGGGTGTGACCCACAGGCCCTGCCAATCAGCACTTCCCTGCCTCTGGACCACCACATGATTGGCTCCCCGATGGACATGTTACCAGACTGGTCCAATGAGAGCCTGCCCTGGGAATTTTGATGAACTCCAAGGAGGGACATCTGGAGCTGTGTAGGAAGGGGCATCACATGGCTACAAGTGGAAGAACCAGCTGGAGAATCAGGGGCTGAGGGGTAGAGGAGGCACCTGAGCCCTGCATCCGGCCACACTGGAGCTTCCTGGTTTGGGGAGATAATCAGTGCCCTTTTTTGCCTACACCAGCTTGGGGATGGGTTAGCTTCAAGAAAGCTGCTCCTGGGTGCGCCTGGGTGGTTCGGTCATTTAAGCGTCTGCCTTTGGCTCAGGTCATGATCCCAGGATCCTAGGATCTGGCCCAAGTCATGCTCCCTGCCCGGCTGGGAGTCTGCTTCTCCCTCTGCCCCCGCTTCCCTCCCTGGCTAGTGTGTGCGTGCTTACTCTCAAATAAATAAATAAAATAAAATACTTAGAAAGAAAAAGAAAAAAGAAAGCTGGTCCTATCCAAAGGCTGCAGTTTCTCTAAAGCCTCATGCTCTCCTTATGCTCCTTCCTATAACTGTTCCTTTGGCCCCTCCCCCCCCACCTCTCCACCTCCTGTGCTCTCCATGCTGGACCACCAGTCCTGCTGGAAACTCAATTACTCTCTACCTTCTTACAATACCTATGTTCCTGATTGAGCTCCGTCAGGAAGGCTCCGTGTTGCCCTTTCCCTCACCCTGAGCCTCTCCCCCAGCAATCCTATCCCTGGATGTGTCTGTCATGAGGGAGCTGCGTGAGGTCAAGTTCAGTGTGGTAGCAGTTGGGGCCTGCCCCATCCTGGGGCGCTGTGCCAGGGAGGCAACAGGCCTCCCGATGATGCCTAGGAGAGCCCTGGGGGCTTGGCTTGATCTCCCAGACTTGGTGTCCTTATCCTTGAGATGGAGAGTAACAGCCACCCTCAAGAGTTCACTGTGAGGCCCCTGGTGAGGCTGGGAGCAGGCTCAGAAGACAGTCCGGCCTGCAGTTAAGGCCAATGCAGGAGCCTGACTCACCCAGGGGAGCTGGCCCATCCTGCCCAGGGCATCAGATCAACCTGGTTCCAGCAGGTGAGACAGCGGGCTCCCAGGTCAGTGGGAGCACACCCAGCACGCACCGAGGGGAGAGGATGGGCAGCCTTCTCTCTACTCCAGGCAGCTGCTCACCGTGCGAGGCAAGCCTGGTCACGCCTGCACTTCCCCTCAGTCGCCCTGGCAGCTCCACTCAGCCGTGCACTGCAGGAGGGCCTGGCACCGCGGAGGGCTCCCGAGGCAGAGCCCCAGTTTCCAGGTTATGCACAGACCTTGGGCCCCAGAACCATGCTGCTGCAAGCACAGCATGGACAGGAAGCCTGAGCAGGCAGAGTCCAGGAGATGCCTGGTAGGAGGACGCTCAGAGTCAGGCCCACGGGCTGCTCCCTCCCCTTCTCTGAGCACCCACGGCCTCTTATGTCCCCAGGCTGAGAACACACTACACCCAGGGAGCAGTGATGTCAGGTCTCAGTAGCAGCAAAGGCAAAGGCCAGGAGAGACAGGGTCAGGCGGGTAACAGGGGCTGGGGGCAAACCAGACCATCTCAAGGCACAGAACCTCGACCCACCACTGGTGGGCCTTTCAATTCTTCATGAGAAGCCAGAAATCCCGAGTCTTAACATGTACTTAGTCCTGATTTTTAAATGTTGATTCAGACATCACGCACGCAACCACGGGCCAGACAAAATACACCGGCAGGCTGCATCTGCGCTTGCACTGCCAGCCTCTGTCTATCCGGAATACAAGGGGGTTTTTAATCCTCTGCTGGACTGCAGGGTGAGCTCCTGGTCTCACACTGGGCGGGCCACCACCCCGGGAGAGGCCAGTTGGGCCAGGAGAGCGGACAGACGCCTTGCTGTTGAATTCCTTTTGGCAACCTGGATCACCTTTGGGAAAAGGAGTGAGGCCAGCTGGAAGGGAAGTCTGGGGCGGGCAGGGAGAGCTGCCAGGGGAGGGCAAGCCAGGTGGCAGGGGCCCAGCCTCAGGCACGCAAGCCTTGTGTGCGGGGCCGGCAGGCCTCGGAGCTGTGCCAGGAAGGAGGACCCGGGCCTGCCCTCCTCCGGGTTCTGGCTGACGACCAGGAAAACGACCTCAGCAAATATTCAAGAGGACGAGAGGGGCCGCTGTCTCCCTGGCGGCGGACGCCTCCCATTCTTCTTCGAGGGGGCTCACGTTCTGACTGGCGGGTGGGCTGGAGGGGGGAGTGGTGATCTCCATGTGTGCCAGGGGCCGGCGGCTCGGCCTGATTTAAAATGCGCCCAGAAAGCGAAGCCCCGGCCAGGCGAGCTGCTCGAGCGGCAGGTTCGCAAACAACCGAACACATGTCAGACATTACTGGGCTGACGCTCCCAGCCAGGCGGGCCAGGGTCTGGGCCCCACACTCGGGGTCTGCGCTTGTTCCCGCGTCTATGGCTTTCACATGTGTTGTGTTTTCCTGTGCTTGTTTAGACTCAGCGTGGGCCGGAGGTGCACAGCTCCCGGGCGGGTGCTGGGGGGCTGCCAAGGACCCTCTGGAGGAGGGGGTAGTGCTCTGGAGGCCACGGCGAGACGTGAGGAGAAAGACAGGGGGCCAGGAAACAGCAGTATCTGCACAAGGGGCCCCCCACCGGCATCCCCAGAGCCAACCTTCCGATTTCTTGCTTCATGCAGGCCCGTGTGGATGCTGCCTGCCCACCCACCTCTCAGGAGGCCGTCGGTCCCAGACAAAGACAAAATTTGCTCATTTTGTCTTCTAGGCCCTCCTGGGACTGGGGGGGAGTACAGCGGGGGCTGGCGCCCTGTGCCTGGTGGCTGAGCCTGGGTGGGCACGGGGCCAGGGGTGCACAAGCAGGAACAGAGCCTCAGTGTTAGGCCAGGGTCTTGCTCCCCTTTGTACTGTGCTGGCTTCTATGTCCTTGTCTAGAATCCTAGGAACACCTACATTATTCTCAGCACCCCTGCCCTGCCTCTCGCCCTGTCAGCACCAAAGCCAGGAACGACTCTGGGCTCCTCAAGTCCTCTGCTCCCCACACTGACCCAGCTCTCAAGCCAGCCAACTTCACCTGGAAGTCTCTCTAGAGTGTCTGATGGGGCCCTGCCCTGGCGCTGCCGCCCCTCCCGATAGCCCGCTCTCCCTGCGGAGCCAGAAAGGCTGTGGCAGATGTGAACTGGAGCACGTGGTTCTCCCTGACGAAACCCCGAATGGTGCTGCCCATCACACCTGGGGCAGAGGTGTGACACGAAGATGGATGGGATGAGCGCTGGCTCCCGGGCGGGACGGAGGGCACAGCAAGGTTGTGCTCGCACTGGCCGCCAAGTCCTGACATGTGCAGACTCACAGAGGGGTCCCCCCATAGCCCTCCCTGGATGCAAACCCACACATCCCACAGTCCACATGGGTGCAGAATGACAGCGGGGACTTGGGGACAGTGGGGTCGTAGTGGGGACACAGGAGAGCTCAGCCTGAACAAAGGAGTGACTCAAGAGCAGCAGGGTGAGTGCAGAAAAGCAGTGCAGAGTGAGACCGGGGATGAGGCTGTGTAGGCAGGAGACCAAGATGGCTCACCGAGAAGAGGAGGTATAAGTGGGGATGGAGTGGGTGAGGGGCCCTGCGGCCACCTGGAGGAAGAGGAGGACTGTGGGAGAGGGGCAGCATGTGCCAAGGCCCTGCTTGGCTGGACAGAAGATGGTGTAGGGAGCAGAGGTAGGGGTGGGGGCGGAGACCAAGTTGAAGGGTGAACTGGACCTCCCAGGCCCCAGGGGTCTCGGGTTTTCATTGGGAGGGAGATGAGGACCTGTGCAAGGTGCTGAGCAGACAAGAGTCACGAGGTGATTCTGGGTGAGAAGAGGCTAGGGGTCGGGTGGAGGGCAGACAGGTGGAGGCCATGCAAGGTGGAGGGGGTCCAGGTTGGGCTGGGTCCTAATGGTGGGGCTGAGGGGATGCATCCACGGGTCAGGGCAGGCAAGAGAAAAGGGTAAGCAACTGGGAAACAGAGCTGCTCACCCCCAGGGGAATAGGACTGGGGCAGCACCGGAAGGTATGAGGAAGGCGATGGGCCCATGGGATGTCCCCATGGACATGGCCTGGGCTGGAGTGTCCCAAGCAGGGGACACCATCAGCTACTGGGCATGAGGGAGTGTGGACGGAGCAGGTCAGGCCTGGTCCCATCCCTCCATGAAGAGCTGAGAACAAGGAGAGGCAGGGGAAAAGCCTGGTATACCCCACAAGTGAAACCCTTGGGGGCTCCCCTCCTAGAATGTTCTGGACTCACCCAGTTCCCCCTCAGAACCACTGTCTGATCCCTGGGGACACTGTGAGTTTTCCCACCTCCAGGCCTTTGCCTAGGCTGTGTGCCCTCCACCTGGGATGCCTTTCCAGGCAGTACTGGGAAATGCCCAGCCCCTGGGAAAGGTTCTGGCTCCCACTTGGTACCCGGCATTCTGGAGGGCACCTTGCCAAATCATCATTCAAAGCCATGTGTCGTCTTCGCTAGACGTTGCACTCTGCCGGGGAAGGCAGTTCTGCCCCCGCCTGGCCTGGCCTTACCCTGGCTGGCGCCGCCGATGCCCAGATGAGTCAGGTTGGCTGCGAGGTTGCCGGTGCTGCTGGAGCTGCTGAGCGCGGGGAAGGTGGGCTCCTCAGGGTCCAGCGGGGTCGGGAGGGGGGAGGGGAAGTGTATGTTGGTCAGGTCGGGCAGGGAGCCCCCTGTGTTGTGGGTGGCAGGGATCAGGGCTGTAGTGTTTTCCTGGTCAGCGGATGGAAAGATGCTGGGGGGAAGGCCAGACAGAGGGGGGGAGGTGAGCTCTCGCCCCGGCCCATTCTCCCCCAAGAGCTGTGGTGGGGGGTGAGGGGGTGGGGGGAGACTGGCCCAAAAACATCAGGAGGCAGAGAATGGTACCCTGGGATCAGGTGCTGCCATGTTCAGCCTGCACCTCCAGCGGGACCTTGGGAAACAGCCTATTTACACAGGAGAGGGGGCTGGGGTGAGGGTCCTCCTGGCCCCGGGACAGGCTGGGGCTGACGAGCGCGCCAGCTGGGGCTAAGTGGAGGCGAGAGGGGGCTCAGTCCCTGCATGCAGGGACGGGTAGGAGGGCTCCTTCTTCCCCCACCCGGTGAGGGTTGTTAGACAGCCGCCAGCACGGGGCAGCCCTCTTATCAGGACTTGTACCCTCCTGAGCGGACGGGAAGCCCGGGGGTCATCGGAGCAGCCCCACCAGCCCTGGGCATGCAGGGCGGGCCCTGCTGACACTTACTTGATCCCGGGGACCTCGCAGGACTTGGGCCTGGACCCCGTCTGAAAGAAAAGACAACAGAGGCTGAGCGGGCTTCCTCACGCATCGTGGCTCCTTGGGGCGCAGCTGACCATGCCAACAAGAGGGGAAGTTTATCAGGCCCCACGATATCTCACAAACCAGAACCAGGCATCCTCAAAGACCAAGGGGCCTGTCCTGGACGTGTGCAGGGGCAAAAGCAAGAGTCACACGCAGAGGAGTCTCTACCGCTCCCACCACCAGCACCTGCCCTTGGGGGCGACGGGCACATCCTAGCCTAGCTCTGCCTGCCCCTAAGGTGGGGGCGCAGCAGACAGGGGTGACGAGGTCCCTTGTCAGAACAGACATCTGAGGGAGAATGTGCCTTGTCTACTCTACACCTGAAAACCCCAGGGCCATGCCACAGGGGTCAGACACCGGCTCAGCGATGGCGCCACTGGCCCAGGCACCCAAGGCTGGTCCCCCATTCCATTCCTAGATCAGAGCGGTGGAGCTCCTGGGGAAGGAGCTCAGCATGCTTGTACCTCGTGCGGGACAGCGCAACAAACACACAGAGGGTGCTGCCCACGCCCCTGATGGACTCCCCTACCAGTGGTCCCCCAGCTCTGGCTCTCACAGGGACCCATGGAGCCCATGTCCCCACCACCTGAGGACGAAGGTCGAAGACTCTGGCTGCCCTGTGGGCTGGGGAGGGGTCCCAGGGAAAGCCCGCTGGCAGCAAGGCCCTGGTTTCCTCCCCTCGAGCTGGGGCCACTAGGTCACCTGAGAACTATAGGCTCTAGGCAGAGCCCCTAGACTCTCATTCAAGGACAAAGGAGAGAACTCTTCAGACAGCAGCAGACGTGACTGGACAGAGCCCCGCGTGCTGACGGGAGGGCTCCAGCTGTGTCACACTCCCTAATTCCCCATCCGCCTCACAGGCCCTCAGGCTGATGTGTTCTTTGGGGATTATCAGCTAGAAGAAGGTGGATGCACTGGTGGGGGGCTGGGCTGGCAGCCTCTAGGTGCAGGCCCAGTGTGTATGGGGTGGGGGGAGGCCGGGGGCAGGTGGCGGGGCTGTGCCAGCAGTGACTGTGGAACCTGAGGGGTGGTGTGCGACCAGCGGGGTTAAGCCTCTGCAGAGCATGCCAGAGGAACGGGTTTCTACTTGGCCATGGGCTCCTTAATTCTGTGAGTAAACACTAGCTTCATTACCGGATTTTTGCAAAGCATGAAGACAATGACTTTCTAAAGAATCTTTTCAAAAGCATTCCCATGAACATTATGGAGATAACAGCAGATTTCTAAACAGTATTAAAAACTCACCCATCATTGCCTGTCCCCCCAACGCCACCCCACTCCCAATGAATCCAACGGAATCCCTTTGCCAACATCCTTTAGAACGCATCTCGCGCGCACGGCAGTTACAAACTGAGCCATGATGTTGAGGTCTGCTACCCTTTCCTCGCTCCCAGGATGTCAAGTGTGTTTCCACTGACACTCGCCGCTTTCGCTTGAGGGCTCAGTGGCACACTGACCACTTGGAAGGATCCTGATGTCCGTCCTTACCCACCTTTCTGCAACCACAATTGTCGAGGTTGGTAGAATTCTTTTTGAGTTATTTTCTTCCCTGAACATGTCAAAAATCACAAGTGTTCTCTATCTAAAACTGGAAGATGTAGACAGGGATAAGGGCTGCCAGTGGCACCCACACCTGCCACTCGAGAGGACACCGCACCCCCCCTCCCCGCGCACATCTCCCCAGGCATCTGTGTGTAGATGGTGTATCTGGGAGATACGTTGGTTCTGTTCCAGACCCACCCCAATAAGATAAATATCACAGCGAAGTAAGTCAAGTGAATTTTTTGGTTTCCTGGTGCATATAAAAGTTATGTTTACCCTCTCCTGCAGTGGTTAAGTATGCGACAGCACTATGTCTGAAAAAACTTATGAAAAAAAAAAAAAACTTATGTACCTTAATTAAATATGCTGATCCTTTATCTGAGCTTTCAGCGAGTTGTAATCATGGATCAAACTTCACACAACAAATACAGTAATGAGAACAGGGGTACCCGGGGGGCTCAGTTGGTTAAAACGCACCTGCCTTTAGCTCAGATCCGGCATCCTGCTCAGCACAGAGTCTGCTTTTCTTTCTCCCTCTCCCTCTGCCCCTCCCCACCACTCATTCCCTCTCTCTCTCTCTCTAATAGATTAAAAAAAATCTGGGATGCCTGGGTGGCTCAGTCAGCTAAGCCGCCGCCTTTGGCTCAGGTCATGATCCCAGGGTCCTAGGATCCAGTCCTGCATCGGACTCCTTCCTCAGTGGGGAGCCTGCTTCTCTCTCTGCCTCTGCCTGCCACTCTGCCTGCTTGTGTTCTCCCTCTCTTTGACAAATAAATAAAATCTCTTTTTAAAACATCTTAAAAAAAAAAAATGAAAACATATGAACTACCATGAGAATTACCAGAATGTGACCCAGAGACACAAAGTGAGAAAATTGCTGTTGGAAAAATGGCACCGATGTTCTTGTTCGACACAGGGTTGCTGCAAACCTTCCACTGGTAAAAAAAACACAGCACAGTAAAGAAAAGTGCAATAAAATGAGGTGTGCCTGTCCATTTCTAAGTGTTGTATGCCTTTCTAAATAGCTTTATCCTGTTCTTTCCACACAACAGTATTTTAAGAAGCGTCACTCATGCCTTCAAAATTCCATCAGAAATCCTAACTCCAGGGGAGAATGGGTGGCTCAGTCGGTTAAACGTCCTATTCTTTCCTTTTTTAAGATTTATTTATTTATTTTTAAGAGATGGGGGGCCTGGGTTGCTCAGTGGGTTAAGCCTCTGCCTTCGGCTCAGGTCATAATCCCAAGGTCCTGGAATCAAGCCCCGCATCGGGCTCCCTGCTCAGTGGGAAGACTGATTCTCCCTCTCCCACTCACCCTGCTCTCACTGTCATTCTCTCTCTGTCAAATAAATAGATAAAATCTTTAAAAAAGAAAAAGAAAGAAAGAAAGAAAAAAAAAAAGAGAGAGAGAGAGAGAGAGGGAAAGAGAACATGAGCAGGGAGATGAGAGGGAGAAGCAGACTCCCCAGCTAAGCAGGGAGCCTGACACGGGGCTCAATCCCCGGACCCTGGTATCAAGACCTAAGCCAAAGGCAGTCACTTAACAGACTGAGCCACCCAGGCGTCCCTAAATGTCTGACTCCAGGTTTTGATCTCAGGGTCATGAGTTCAAGTCCTGCACTGGGCTCCATGCTGGGTGGGGAGCCTACTTAAAAAACAAAATCCCTACTCCACATATGTGGAACTTTCCACAAGGGACCAAGGATAATTTCATTATAAGTCCCCTACTGTTGAACATTCAGGTTGTTTCCAGTTTATTCCAAAAGCTCTAACACACACCTTTGAGGAATACATCGGTTTGCTCATTTGTCACCTCCCTAGGATTCCCTGAAGGGGATGAGCAATTCATGTTGCTGCCCCATTCACCACAACTTGACCAGCAATGCGTTTTAGTTCTTTTTTTTTTTTTAATATTCAAAATAGCTCTGGTTTTAAGTGTATCTTCTTCTATGCAAATTCTTTGAAATCTGTATTCATGGCACAAATTCTATCTTACCGCTAGACATTTTATAGGTTGAACTTCAGAAATTTGTTTCTGGACCTGGAAATAATACAGAAATCCCAACTTAATTGGAAATTCCAAGTAGATTTTGTAGTCTAATAAACGTTGTAGTTACTGTGCAGATGAATAAAAGTTTTAAGGATGACGATCAACATTTATAAACATTGACGATGACCCAATACTAGGGGTTAGTAGGAAGATCACAGGCTCAGAATTAGGAGGTACAGGTTCTAAACCCTGAGTATCTTCATAGCCTTGGACAAGTCATTTAACCTCCATAGCTTCGACTTCTTTTTTTTTTTTTTTTTTTGAGCTATAGCAGACCTATTACATTGTATTAGTTTCAGGTCACACAATGGTTCGCTATCTGTATGTACTGTGAAGTGGTCACCACAGTAAGTCTAGTTCACAGCCAATACCATACACAGAAATCCAGAATGCTTCATGAATTTGCACATCATTCTTGGGCACTCTGGGCATTCTTGGGGAGCGGCCACGCTGAGCTCTGAACCGCTGCACTTCTAGTATACGCACCGCCATGGCAAACATGGGTTTTCATTTTTTACCGCTTCTGCCCCCCTGACAGGTTTGCCGTTCATGTTAAAAAGGCCTATACGACTGGTCAAATCTGTGTGAAGGTTACACTTGAGGGAAGGCAAAACTCCCCCAATAAGCTAATTCTCCACCATGGGCCAGGCTACACTTAAAAAAAAGATCAAGAAGGAAAATCATTTCTAAAAGCCCTTAGGACTCTCTTACCTTCTTGGTGTCCCATGCTTGCTTAGAAAGATTCTTATCTGTCTCCGACGTGGTCTCCTCCATTCCTGGAACTGTTAATAGTAAGACTGGGGGTGGGGGAGAGAAGGATGATCACAACCTTTTCACTCTGAAGCTATGTGGTACCAAGGGGGGAGCTGCCCCGACATACAAGCGACACCAGTCTAACTGCCCCAACAGTAACTTCTGGGGACTGCACTCAAGTACAAAGAATGGTTTCATGTAAAGCAAGAGGAAGGACAGTTAAAAAAATAAATAAGTGGGGGCGCCTGGGTGGCTCAGTCAGGTGAGGGTCCGGCTCTTGGTTTCGGCTCAGGTCACGATCTCATGATCTCAGTCATGGGATCCAGCCCCACATCTGGCTCCGTACTCAGTGGGGAGTCTGCTTGGGATTCTCTATCCCCCTCTCCTTCTGCCCCGCCCCCTGCTTAAGCATGAGCATGCTCTCTCTCTCTCAAATAGGTAAATCTAATAAATAAATAAATAAATAAATAAACTAGAGACCCTGTGACTTAAAAAGAAATGAAAATAGGAGCTCTGGAGCTGAGGACATGTATTACTTCTGCCTCCCATGGGACCGATTCAGGCTTTGGAGGTCTCAGGCTGCAGAGAACAGCAGAGAAATTCTTCCAGACTCTTGCCCCACCTGCCACCTTGTGGTCACCTGCCTCCCAGCCCCTGATGCTCAGTGTCAGCCGGGGGTTGACTGATCTACTCATTGTAGCTGCGGCCTCACGAAGTAGTTGCAATGCCAGCCAACCCCACAGGAGGAGAGGAGGGGAGGAAAGGTCTGAGGGACTGGATGGGCATCATTTAAGGCCCTGGAACCAGCTATGCCTGAAGGCCCCTTTCTTTGGACCTTTTGGTTAAGGTGAGATTAAACATTTTCTTTATGAGACCCAGTTTCTTTATGCCTCTTGGAAGTTCAGTATTTCGCTTGCAATAGAGCTACACTGAACACAGCCAGATGGGTCACCTCCTCCTCCTTAAAACCCCGAGAGAGCAGCTGTGATGGGTGGGAGGGCAGCCAGGCTAACTCCTCACTCTGTCACTGCTTGGGTCCCTCCCAGAGAAAGGGGAGCAGGTGACATGTCTCCCCTCTCTCCACCCCAAGGACAGCTGGACTCTGCACTATCAAGGGCCCCTGCATTGCAGCTCCCTTCCATGGTCACAGAGTCCCAAGGGATAATGACATTTGCCTTGGAAAGCCTACCTTGAAAGTCTCACTTTCCTGGGGAGCCCACCAAGGAGACGGCCCCCTCAGAATGGCTCCTAACACTGGGAACAGGAGGGCAGCCTCTGGCGCCCTGTTCTCTTCACCCCCAGGGCACCTGGAATTCCTGCTTTTAGTATGGAGCCCATTCTTTCTGCAATCTCACCTTCACTGTCTGATGAGCAGGGATCTCGGGATGATGGCACATGCACAGCCCCCCGCCCCTCAAGGGGTGAAGATCTGCTTGATAATCCTCATTCTACCAGCAGAATCTCCCTGGTATGTTCACACATTCACACAGTGCAATGCTACTCAAAAAACTGGAAAGTGTTCGGACCTTAACTGCATGTGATTAACTCTCTGGCTTCTGTGTCTCTGGGCAGATCAAGCCTGAGTGGGGTTTCTTGCAGCCTCACAGCACTGTGCTCCCCTCTCTGGGCGACACTGCCCCAGTTTTTAAGATGGCATGCACCCTCCCAGAAGGTCCCAGGGATACTGTCCCTGCACCCAGCTCTGGGGAGAGGCTGAGGGCCTGGGTACAGATCTGCCCTAGCTACTGGTACGCAGAGCCCAGAAAGGAGAGTAGGGAAGAGGTGGGAAAGGACTGGCCCCATTTCCACCCACAGGAGGCAGAATGGGCCCAGAGACTGTGAACCAGGAGGGTTCTGAGCTGCAGAGCCAGGAAGTGGTACAGCATAAAGCCCTGATTTGAACTGCACCTAAAACAGACATCTAGGTCTAGACTGCTTGGTCATGAGCTGATAAATGCCTCCTTTTGGTGGGGCTGGCTGTCCTCTACAACCCAAAGAACTGGCAAGGCCCGCATACTGTGTGGCCATGCCCTGAATCCATGAATGGAAGCCAATGTGTCTTTGCAGGGGCGGTTTTCTCTGCCCAGAAAACTCCTATGCACTCCTCAAAACCCAACTCAAGCAGCACCATTTCTGAACATGTTCAAGCCTCTCTCCTTGTCCCATACCACCCACTGACTCTCCCCTGGCAGGTCTCTCCACCTATGAGCTTGTGACCTCTGGGAGCACAGGAGCCACCCACTGGCCTTGCCTCACCCGAGGAAAGAAGCCCACGTGCCCTGCCAATACCTCTTTTCTGGTGTGCATCCTGGGACCCGCCTGTGAAGGGCTCTGGTTGGGTGGGTGTCATTGTGCTCTGATGCAGGGCAGAGTCAGAATTGGTCCTGAGAAGGAGAGAGAGACAGTGAGGCTTGGCCCTAACGGGGATGAAGGGACAGTCCTGGTCCCACTCTATCCAGGATATATGCTCAATGGGACAGGGTGGGAATGGTGAGTGGTATTTGGGAGCTGTTAGACCTGCATAAAACCACAGGCACTCTTTTCTCAAAAGAACCACAGCAGTGACCCTGACTTTCATCTGCAAAGCCCGCTGAAGACAAAAAGCTTTAGTAGAAATGCCCTCTATTCCCACCAGCCCCTCCCCGCTACCACCCTGTCCGTGGGCTTCTCAGCTTTGAGGGAAAGAATGGTGCCTTCCTCCTGAAACTCTCTGGAGAAGGGGCCCCATGGTCCCACAGTGGCCCAGCCCTGGGAGTACAAGGCCCAGCCCATCACTGTGTCCCCTTCTGGTGACAAACACCAGTGGGCAACTGTGCCACCCCAGGATGCTCAGTTGCAAACCAGGTGTAATAAGCAAAAATGAGAGGCAGCGATAAGAGGCTCAGAGAACAACCCAGAAAGAATGCAGCCCTGGGGAGGGGGTGTGGCATGAGAGCTGCTAGGAGCTCTGCCTTCTGCACCAGGGATGGGGTAACTCAGTGTACTCCCAGCTGCACATGCCTGGAGGGATGGTCCCCAGAAGAGCCCCTTGTGTACCCAGAAAACTGTGGGCAACCAAGGGGAGCTGGGCAGGTCCAGCCACACGGCTGGCAATCTGGGGATGAAAGAGCAGCATGAATCCAAAAGGGACATCCTAGCTACGGAGAGTGACATGGAGGAAACTCAGTTCAAGGAGAAGAGCAGTTTACAAAGGATTGGGCCAGCTGACCTCTGACCGTGGGGCCATACAAGCAGTAAGAAGCTGGTCCGGATCCCAGCATCCCCCCCATCAGCTGTGTGTCCTTGAGTAAGTCTCCTGACCTCTCTGTGCTCACTTTCCTTATATCTAAAACGTGGAGAATAAAAGCGCCGACTCCACAAATCTCCACAAAGCTCCGTGCATTTTGTATCAGTTAATAACTATGATGGTTAAAACTGATATATGATACATGCCCAGGAGTTTAATTACATTACTGAATGATACATCATATACTTATATTTAATACATACATATGGTTTTTTTTAACAACTAACTTTCAGTCTTCAGTGAAATCACCTACATATTTTCTTTTTTTTATGTGTGGTAAAATAAATGTAACATAAAATTTACCATTTTAACCATTTTTAAGTATATACTTCCATGATATAAGCATATTCACACTGGTGCACAATCATCCCACTATTTGCTGTGGGCATTAACATTAACTGTATTATTGTTATTCTAAATCTTTGTAGATGATGGCACTATTGACTTTTTTCCCCTTCTAAGTACACTTATGTGTATTCCTAACCTTCTGCTAATAAATATATAATACTTGTATAATCACATTTTCAGTGACTGTTCAGCAATATGAGAAGGCAAGTTACAAGACTAAATATCCAACCTAATCCCAACTCTGTCTATAAAAGGAAAAAAAAAGTCATGGAAAGAGAAAAAAAATCCCTGGAAGGCTCCAAAGCTATGACCTTGGTGTTATAAGGATAGAGCTGATTTCTAGAAACTTCTGAAGACTTCTTAGCTTTGTCATTTTAAAGTGACTGCATATTGGTTTTCCAAGCACAAGCATGATGTAAGTTTGTTTTTGTTTCCAACAAGAGGGCTGAGGGCCGGTTCTGGGTCACTGACCTTCTCCAGCTGGTGTCCGCGGGCGGCGAGAGGTACACGGTGCCGTACGGGCAGCTGTCCGCTTGAGTGTGAGTTAAGGGGACAGCACTGTTGGTTCAGGCCCCACCCCGAGCCCCAGGAACCTCGTGGCCAGGCTGCTGGGAGCCTGAAAACAGCTGGGGCTGTAGGGCGGGGGCCTTTCCTGCCTGGCTGCAAGTAGCCCCCGGGGTTCGGCCCTGTCCACCTAGCACTCAGCACTCACCCCCTGCAAGCACACGTGCGGGCTGCGCCCCTTCCAAGAGGGGCCTCAGCTGAGAAACTGGGGCCCGTGGGGGGCAGTGGGGAGTTTCATTCAGCTGACCTGGGTCTTGACTCTTAATTCTAGGCTGACAGGGTGGCTCCCGGGGCCCGAGGGCTCTGTCTGGGGCCCAGCTGGTCGGGCTCCCCCAGCCACAGAAATGAGAAGCGGGAAATGACAGGCTTCTCTGTTCTCAAATGTTTGGGGTGGGGGGTGCGTGTCCCAAGAGCAGCCGCTCAGACTCTGGTGATGGGGGGGGGGGCGCATGCTGGCTGGCCAAGCACCAAGGGGCGGCCAAGTCTTGGGGGCGGGGGAGAAACTCTTGATGATCTCTGCTTGGCCAAAGTGCAGAGGAGAATTTTGTGTCTTCAGATGGAGCCTCCCTTGGATCTGTCTGGGTCTTGCTCAGACCCCCCCTCAGCCCGGCTGCCTTGGCTGGGCTGCCCTCTGCATAGCCCCAACATGTGGACACCCTGCTCACAGTCTTTCTGGGTTCCACTGCCCAGCCAGGCGTCCAACACAGTGTGGGTCTGACCTTAAACCTACCCAACCCTCCCTCTCCCTGCAGCCTACACGCCCCAGCAGCCTGGGGCCTCAGTCCCGTGGGCCCCGGCCCCAGCCCAAGGCCCTTCCACTAGCCACAACGCTTCTGCCAGGGTTGCCCCACAAGTGCACCCTCCCCAGGGCTGCCCGGGAGCCCCGGAGCACGGGGGGAGCCCTTATTCAGCTCAGTGAGCTAGACTCTGGGTCCTGCAGTCACCAGTAGCCCCCCTCCCGTCCTCAGGGTAAAAGATATCTGCCGTCCGTGTTTGTCCACTGACAAGGGCCGGCGATGTGGCGAGCCCAGCCGGCCACGCTCTCGGTATACTCTGTCCACCAGCCCGTGGTGCCGGGTGGTTCGGCTGGTGTCCAGGCCCGAGGACTGGAAGGGTGTCTGGGCAAGGCGGGGTGGGGAGGTGGGGAGAAGGAGACCAGAAAAGAGAGAGAAACCCAAACAGTTATCAGCCATGGCCTGAGACCCAACCCAGCTCTGCCCCCAGAATCTGACCACAGGGCCCCCCAGTCCTGAGATACCCTTTGTCACCATTCTGCAGCCCAGACAGGCTTCCTCCTACAGCCAGGGCCCTCAGCCTCTGAGTGCTGCTGGGTTGGGGGCGAGCCGGGGATCCTGGGCGCCGGGCGGCAGGCGTGCAGTGCGGCTGGCATGCACGGGCCAGGCAGGGCAGCGCAAGCTTGGGGCCCGGTGCCGGCTGGGGTGCCAGGGGTGCAGACGGCCCAAGCGCCCCCCAGCCTCGCCAGGTGCAGACAGGCCTCTGCCTTCTCTCTCTGGGCCTGGCTGGCCTCCTCTCCCCACCTACGTCATCCCTGGAGGGGCCTGCCAAAAGACAGCCCCCAGGGCTTCCAGCTGAGGACGTCAAGGGGCCCACCTGGCCAAGTGCTGACTCCCCAGAGGCTCCTTACTGAGCCCTGGCCGGTCTTGATTGAGATGAGCCCCCCACACCCTCCCCCACCACCTCATCCCTCCACCACGGGAACCAAGTGCAAGTGCTTTCCGGAGCCCTGGCCCGAGGTTGGGCCAGAAGGGGCTTCTTTCCAGCACCTGGGGCTGGCACGAGGCCTCCAGCCAGACCTTGCTCCCTCTCCTAGCTCCATGCCCCTGGGGCCCCTGGGAGTCTGCTCCCTGCCTGCCCTCGGGCTCTGGACCCCTCAGGCCCCTTGCCATCTGACTGGGGGTGAGACTGGCAACCTTAGCCAGCTCTGGAGGCAGCCAGTACCCCCACCCCGCCATCTGGCCCTCGGGCCCTTCTGCCTTCTCTGGGCAGCCAGGCAAAAGCAATTTCCTTCCGGAAGACTGTCACTGGCGGGAAACACTGCTCTTCCCTACCCGTCCGAACGCCTGGGCCAGTGTTCAGGGCTGACAGCTCTCCCTGGAGTCTGGGGCCCCCTGTTTCTCCCTGACCCAGAAAGAATCCTGCCAGCTTGGGTCTTTCTGCACTTTTGCCTCCGAAAGGCCTTAGGCCTGGAGACTTCAGAGACTGAGGGAAGGTGCGAACCTTGCCATCCAGGCACAAACAACGGAGGGCAGGGGCTGCTCATCTCCTTCCAGAGACGCCTAGAAGGCCGGGGGGAAAACCAAGGCAGCTGAAGCAGAGCCAGAGGCAGAGAGAAGCTCGGGCCCGGCCACAGCCCAGTTCACCAGGCCGCACCTGGGACCCACACACACACATGTGCATGTGTCACAGGGACGAACCATGCAGCATTGACGCCCATGCTCAGATCCTCCAGGCGGGGGCCTCGCCCTCGTGATGCAACCACGCACGCTCCCCCACACAGGACAGAGGAAGGTGCAGCGTGGGTCCACTTCTGTTTGGCAGACAAGACACTTCCCGCCAGGCCACTGGGGTGGCCACACAGGGATACCCAGCACCCGCACACGTGCCAGGGACGCCGAGGCCTCAGCCCAGGGGCTCATTTACCAGAGAGACAGGAGCCGCCGCCAGGGCCTCCCCCAGATATCCGCTGGGCTGAAAATGCAAAGAACCGAGACTTTGAGACACTCCTGCCTCGTCCGGCCCCCCAGCGGGATGCCCAACAGGCCCCAGTGCACCCTTGGCCCAAGGAGGCCCTATGCCAGCACTAGCCATGGCCATACTCGGGGGCTGCCCAGAGAGATGCTCCCCTTGAGGGAGAGGGAGATGGGGGAAACAGAGGAAGGGGAGAGGCAGGAAGAGGGGAGAAAAACGCAAACTAGGAAGGGCCTTGACAAAGAGGTCAGGCTCTTGGAGCACATCCAGGATCGGCACAACGGCCCCATGTTTCTGCTCCTGCAAGGGGGCCATCTGAGGAGGGCCATGCTCCGAGAAGCCCAGGGGACACAGGGCTGAGCCAGGTGTACCCTGAGCCAGCCTAGGGGACCCCAGGCCAGTGTCCTGCTGCATTCCAGCAGTAGTGTGGGAGGAGGAGAAACTGGGGAGTGACTCAGGTGGGTGGGGGACTGAGCTCCATGCAGGACAGGCTGGGCTCCACCTGGCCTGTCAACACATGGATAGACATGGCTATTTCTGAGGCCCTGTCCCAACAAAGGGGCAGGTGTGTGGCCGTCTGGTGGACCCGTCCCTACAGAGCCCAGAGAAGCTAGGGGTGGCCCCAGCTCCCGGCCCCGCTCCCAGGCCCACCTCACCCCTGCTTCCATCTGCAGACCAGGGTCAGGGCACAGTCTGGGGTAAGAGGCCAGCCCTGCACCCAGGCGGTGGGCCTTATCTCTCATTATTTATGATAAGGACGTGCACAGCGGCTGTGTGGCCTGCGGGAGCCGTGTTGTGTGCGTCCCTGCCAAGAAACGTTTGCAGACAAGTGGGGTCAGGCCACAGGGCCTCCTTCTGAGAATTGCTGGGCTTGCGGATTAGTGAGGCAGGATGGAGCCAAGCCCCAGAGGCCCCGAGCGGTTCCCGATGCCGCACAGCCGGCCAACAGGTGTAGCGGCTGCCGAAACGGTCTTGGCCAGACCACAGCCTCGCTGCGGGCTCTGCTGACAGAGGACAGGCAGAGGGATCCAGGCAAGGCCTGGCCAAGCTGTCCCAGGGACAGGAAAAGAGTAGGTGGGGGCAGGGGAGGCGAGCTGCGCCAATTATTTGGTGACCCCAGCTCTCCGAAGTGGCCGACACACAGGCTCGCTCGCTCCCTCTGTGGCCAGGGTGGGGCCCGGATACAACGTGCGCCAAGAGGGCGGGGGGTGGGGGGAGGGTGTAGGGGGGAGGGCGGGGGCTCACCTGGAAGGGCAGATCCACGGTGCCACTCCCGATCTGGTTCACGTTGGGCAAGGACCCACCGTAGTATTGGCCCCGGCTTGGGCCCAGCTGCAGGTACTGAGACTTCTGGAGCTGGAGCTGTAAGAGAAGCTGGCAGCTGCAACGCGGGCCCGATGCCTTCCTGAGCACATCATGAAGAGTGCCACCCCAGGGGGGCGCCCAGAAAGGTACCAAGCGATGGGGTTGATGGCACCAGTCACAGAGGGTGTGGGACCCTGTGACTCACATACTCAAAGGAGCCCCATGGCACTCCACCCGAAAGAGCAGAACCGGAAGCCCACGGTGCCCCTGGCAGCTCTCCCCAGGCAAGGCAGCGGGCCCTGAGGGGGCTGCCTCCATGAACTCGGGGGAGCCTTGCTGGTTCCCGTGCATCGTTTGTGAACGAGCAAGACAGTATCAGAAAGACCTGGAGCCCAGAGCCTGTAGAGAAGGCCCCGCACCCACGCAGGGGAGCCATTTCTTTTCACAGCTAAAGACTGTATTCCCGGGGCAGAGGCCAGACACCAGGAGCCGACACCAGGACACACGAGGAATTGTCTTTTCAATGGCCTGAAGCAGAGGGGCTGGCTCAGAAGCCCAGTGTTACCTTTCAAAGCACAGGGTGTATGATCCCGCCGGCCGTACACATGGGGCAAGCAGGGCGGCCAGATCCCGCCCGAGTGGTAAGGGGTCCTGCCCAAGTCCCCAGACTCATTCTGCCTCTCTTGCTGGCCTCCCTGGAGCTGGGCGCAGCGGAGGACCTTCATCTGGGATGGCTGGATGCCTGCATGGGCCTCCCCCTGTCACTCACATAGGGATCTGTCCCACTGGGCCACACCTCAGACCCAGGAGCCCAGCTCCCTGACTGGCCGTGGCTGCCTTGAGGTGAGGCTGGGACCTGGCCTCCTCTCCTTCCAATAGCAGATTCCACTTTCCTGGGTCCCCGGTGTGGTCAGCACCACTCGTGACCTGCAGGGCTGATGGTCCACGACACCTGTCCTGCTCCCTTGGGAGGCAGGCGTCGTGTCCAAGCACTCAGGGAGGGTGGGCGTCCGCTCTGGCCCTGGCCAGGGCGGTTGCTAGGGTCGATACTGTGTACACAACAAGGCCGGCTCACGTTCCCTCACAAACAGCTCCTGGCAGCGCTCCGTGAGCTGGCTGCCCGCGCCGCCCCACTCTCCCACGCCGGCCCCTGCTTCCTGGGGGGGCCCAGGATCCTGGAGGGGGAAGTGAGACTCGGGAACTGGCCGCCTGCCCAGGAGAGTACCTCACCCAGGTAAACAGCTGTTTCCTGTGAGCGACCCTGGAGTCAGGAAGGAGGCTGACCCCATTCCATCCTTCGCGGGTGGTTCTTGGGGTCTGCGGGGCCCAGCCCAGGATCCATCTCCGATGGCTGGAGACCTCACTGTAAATACCCCACTGTGTCCCTCCCACCCTACAGTCATGAGAGATGAAGTAGGCCAGCGTCCGGCCACAGGAAGGGGGAGACCAAGCAGGGTAGAGCCCCCACCCCTGCCTGGGCACAAGTCACCTCAGACCCAAGACACCCACAGGCTTGTGTCTGAGCCTTGTGACAGAAGCCTGCATTACAGCCAACCCTCAAGAACCATGTGCCCCCCCCCCACCGCCCTTCATGGCCTCCGTTTCCCCCTCCCATTAGTCCAGGAGTGGGTAAGGACGCCTGGCATGTGACACAGGAAGTGCTTAGAAAACAAGTATTTTTGTCAGAGGCTGAACTGCCAGCTCAGGGAGCCCCAGCATCCTGCCCAAGCACTCCACAGAGCCGCTGTGTTCCAGGCCAGAGAGAGCCTGGTGGTGGGGATGATCTACAGGACGGGGGACTGACAGGAAGCCCACGCTCGCATGCTGCTGAGACACCAGCCCTCCCAGGCCCCACCTCTGCGCCCTTCTTTCTAGAAACGGCTTCCCACCCGCCTCCCTGCTTTGCTACAGGACTGTCAGGCTTTGGAGCACAGTCTCTGGGTTTGGAGTGGGAGGTGTGTGGGGCCCTGCACTTCTTTGGGGCACCCTGTGCCTATCCCCGGGTGCATACTGGCAGCACAAGAAAGTATCCACCTGGCCTGGAGATGTCTGGCCTTTGTCCCCAGTGCCTGAGAGGTGGAAGCCCTTTGAACATCCTGCCTGACAAGACTATCTTTGTTTGCCTGCGCTCTCAGGCCACACTGAGTGGTCTATGCCAACAGTGTGATTTAGGGGAGGGGTATTGGGCCACATGGAATCAGCTCGCCCCCTGTAGGGCTAGAGAGGCAGTCAGCCAGGTCCGTGTAAGCCCCAGTAAAAAGCTGGGACCCTGAGGCTCAGGGAACATCCCTGGACGGCAATACACCATGTGTGTGGCCACACGGGGCACTGGGAGAAGTAAAAGCTGTCCACACGACTCCACAGACGGGGGACACCCGGAAGCTCATGCACAGAACTCTCCGGGATGCCACCCAGACACCCCTTCCCTTTGCCGTTGAAACCTGTGTCCTTTCGCTTATAATAAACCCTAACTGTGAGCATTTAACAGCTTCCGCGAATCCTGTGTCCCTCAAGTGACCTGCTGACCTGAGTGTGGTCTTGGGGCTCCCCTGCAATGTTGCAGGAGCTGACTGCCCTCCCAGGCCTGGCCAGGAACCCCCAGGAGCCGGGAAATGAGGTGAGAAGATGCCAGCCTGGGGCCCTGCCCAAGAACCTGCTGCCTGGGAAGGAAGGACAGCAGAGTGACATCACCAGGCAGGACCTGATGAGCTAAAGGTTGAAGCTCGAGCCTCTTGCTATTGCCAAGCCACAGCCCCTCGTGCATTCTTCCAGCCAGCAGTCCTCACTCTGTGACCCCCCCAAATGGCACTTGCTCCTAGCCTCGCCAACAGAGCTCCATAAACACAGCATCCAAGCCAGGGCATGTCACTCAGCAGCACCCGCTCGTGGAACGAATACACGTGTGGACACGTGAGTAAGGGAATGACTGAATACTGCTGTTCCTGCTCTCGAAGGCCAACATACACAAGCCAGGTGACAGGCCCATTTGGAGGCCGCACAAGCGCCTATCAGAAGGCCCACATCGCTCCCAAGACAATTAGAGGTTCAAGGTCAAACAGGGCTTGGATGCCTCCCCCGACACACAACCCCCGCACCCACATGGCTGTTGGAAAGGGCAGTGCAGATGGGGAAGTGAGGCCCACATGAGGCCATCACGTGCTGGAGGCCAGGTGCTAGAAGAGGAGACCAGCATCTCTCAGGGCTCCCCCTTGCTTGCGGCCTGTGGTCCGATAGCCTGGGGCAGGAGTCTGCGCCTCCCGACTATGAGAGTGGCCTCCACTCCAGATTCAGAGGGCCTGGGCTGAGGGTGGGTGGGCACCTCATTACCCATGCTTGTACCTAAACTTCCTGCCTTCTGCTCTCTCCACCCCTTGGCCCCAAAGCACCCTGAGTCTGTGCACCCCCAGGGCCTTGGCCTATGACAGCCCCCGCTTCCATGCCCATCCCACAGGGGCCTCCCTGACACCCCACCCAGGGAGCAGCCCCTCCAAGTCACTATCACATCAGCCTCCAGCTTGGTTTGTGTTTTTTTTTTTGTTTGTTTGTTTGTTTTTAAAGATTTTATTTATTTATTGGACAGAGAGAGAGATCACAAGTAGGCAGAGAGGCAGGCAGAGAGAGAGGAGGAAGCAGGCTCCCTGCCGAGCAGAGAGCCCGATGCGGGGCTCGATCCCAGCACCCTGGGATCATGACCTGAGCCGAAGGCAGAGGCTTAACCCACTGAGCCACACAGGCACCCCGGTTTGTGTTGTTTTTAATAAAGTTTTCATCGCAGAGGTTTTAGATTTACAGAAAAACTGCAAAGACAGTACACTGTTCTGCAACACCCCTCACTCAACTTCCCCTAAAGCCACCCTCCTGCCTTACTGGGACAAAATTAGGAAAGTGGAGGTGGGCTGGCATCCCTGGCTGACCCAGACCCACTTGCGTGAAGCCTCCAGTGGGTCTCATCAGGTTTGCTGCACTGAAAACTCCCTTGCTCCAGGACCCTGTCCACCATCCCCATCTGGGCCCCACCAAATAGTGGGGACTCAAGACTCACAGTTTGCTGGTCACACTGTGTCCAGCACCAGGACTGTGCGTGGTCACAGATCCCCCATAAGTAGTACCACACGACTGCCTTACCTCTCACAAGCCTGCCGCAGCCTCAGATCTTTCCAGAACAACATGCGCAGTCCCTGCCTCTCAGACCCCCTTGCTCTCAGGTCTGAACTGACTTGGCAAGCGGCAGTAGGCCCTGGGGTCAGAGGTATCTGATCCACAATGGATGGCCTAGAAGCACAGCGCAGACCCTGGCCACCCTGCGCTCAACGACTCCCCACCCCAAGCATTACAGATGGCACCCCGGGTGTCCCTGAGTCCCCGCCACGGGTCCTTCTCAGCAGATTTAAGGTATCACAATAGTCTTACCACCTTCAGCATCCCAGGGCTACCGTAACAAATGACCACAAACAGCATGGCTTAAAACAGTAAGAATTTACTCTCTCATGGTTCAGGAGATGGAAGTTCAAAATCAAGGTGTGGGCAGGGTTGGTTCCTTCTTGAAACTCTGAGAGAGAGACTGTCCCAGGCCTGTCCCAGCTCCTGGTGGCTCAAGGGTTCCTGGGGTTGTGGCCATATCCCTTTAGTCTCTGCTTCCATCCCCATGTGACCTTCCCCCCTTGTGTGCCTCAAATCTCCCTCTCCTTTCTCTTATAATACCTGTCACTAGATTCAGGACCGCCCCCCCGCCATCAAGAATGATCTCATCCTGAGCCGTCTACCTACATCTACAAAGACCCACCTGCCAATAAGGGCACATTCCCAGGTTCTGGGGTAAACACATGGACAGAGGTTTTGGAGGGATACAATTCAACCAAGACAGGCCTTTCTTTCTTTCTTTTTTTTTTTTTTCAAAGATTTTATTTATTTATTTGACAGAGAGAGAGAGAGATCACAAATAGGCAGAGAGGCAGGCAGAGAGAGCAGGGAAGCAGGCTCTCCGCCTAGCAGAGAGCCTGATGTGGGACTCGATCCCTGGACCCTGAGATCATGACCCGAGCTGAAGGCAGAGGCTCCAATCCTCTGAGCCACCCAGGCGCCCAAGACAGGCCTTTTGAGAGCAGCACCAGCACATGCCACTTTCCAGATGGGAAAAGCGAGACCTGCCGGGCAAGGGAACTGCGTAAGGCTGTTAGCCACCCAGCTTGGGAGTGGCTGAGCAGGGCACAGACTTCACTTCTGGAACTTGACCCCTGAGTGACCCCTGCGTGACCCCACAGACTAGGAGGCAGCTGGACCAGAGAGTGTCAGAGGCCATGTGGCATTAAGGATAAGAGCACACCTGCTCCCCGGGGAGCCTCCTGTCAGAGCATCGCTCTGATGACAAGTCTACCACGCTGACGCCATCAACACAAGTCTCTCCCTACAAAGCTACTTGGGTTCCTGCCTTAGCCCGAGGACCCTTGTTTCCGGACAGGGCATCCCCACTTCTTGACACAGCCCAGGCCTATTCCACCTCTCTCCACTACCCCACACAAAGTTCTCTCCCCTGTCCCAACCTGACACCAGCCTTACGTAAACGGCAGGTTCTCCAGCCTCTCCCAGCCCCACCTTGCTGATCCTCTAGCACAGTGCACATCCCCCACCTCTGTCCATGCCCACACCCTCTGCTGACCCACTGGACACATCCCCCACCCGCTGGTATCTCCAGCGAGGCAGAGGGGAAGCCACAAGGCTGGGGAATGGGGGCTGGTGGCCCTGGAAAGGCCTGGCATGACAAACACCCACACTTCACCAGGGCAGCCCTCCAGTCCTCCAGGACCCTGCACAGGGTGCAGCAACACCCCCGCCCAGTCCTCACTCTCCAGATGAAGCTGCCCTTGGCTCTCCCCATTCCCCCCCACCCCCGGCCCAGCAATCACCATGGCAACTGGCTGGCCTTCTAATGAGATTAAGGGGAACAGACCTGCTGAAGGCTGAGCTCTGTCCTCCGCAAAGCCAAGGCCAGCGTGGGGGCCATGCTGCAGAGGCCCGGGGAGGAGCTGTGTGCTCCAAATGGACCTTGATTCCACCCCCACCACCACCAAAAAAGGCATGTATGGTCTGGCCTTCTGCTCTCCACCACTAGAGCAAGTTGCTGCCTCAGGGTGCTCACACTGGCACCCCCTCCCCCACTGGGTCACCCCAATGCCATGCACCTACATGGGATCCCCTCCTCCACAGCTCAGTGTCCAAACCCACCGGACTGAGGTCCTTCTCCTCTCATTTGTCAGCCCCACAAGGACCCTGGCACAATGGAGGGGCTTGGCATCCACAGGGGGAACCTCTGTCAGGACAAACACGTGAGTGTAGGATGTACTGAGGTGTACTGTGAGTCCCAAGCAGGGACCACTTTTCTCCCACAACTACACAGGACTACCTGGACGCCCTCCCCACGACTGGTAAAATAAGGCCCAAGGGAGAAGGGCCATTGCCCAAGTGCAGAGGCAAAGATCCACCTGGGAGAGGGAGGCAGAGTAAACACTCTCTGGAGAGCATCGGGCACCTGGGGCTCTGAGGGAGACAGCTGGGCATGCACGGGTGCCCGACCAAGAAGGTCCATGATGGCTTTTTCTGTCCTTCTCAACTTACTCATCGAAGTAAGAGTCACATAACAGAAAAGTGCACCCTCCTTTCCACACGAACGGTTCAGTGGCACATAGTACACATGTAGTGTTAGTTGCAATCATCCCCTCCGTCCAGGTCCAAAACATTTCCAGCACCCCAAAAGGAGACCCCATTCCCATCAATAGCCACTCCCGATTCCCCTGTCCCTGGCGACCACCACCCTGCCTTCAGTCTCTACAGATCTGCCTGTTCTGGACGTGTCACCTAAATGGAATCACATGTGACCTTTTATGACAGGCTTCTCTCACTCAGCATGACTTTTTTTGTCTGTTTTCTTAAAGTAATCTCCACACCCAACATGGGGCTCGAACTCATTACCCCAAGATCAAGAGTCACGTGCTCTACCGCCTGAGCCAACCAGGTGCTCCTCTCTCAGATCCACGTTTTTAAGGTTAATCCACATTGTAACATGTGTCTGGGATCTGTTCCTTTTTGTGGCTGAGTAATACTCCATCATAGGGCTGGACCACATTTTACTTACCAGTTCAGCTGCTGATGGACATTTGGGCTGGTTCTGCCCTTTGGCAATTGTGACCAGTGCTGCTGCGACGGAACAGGCAAGTACCAGTATCCGTTTGAGTCCCTGCCCTCAAATCTCTGGGTAAACGGCTAGGAGTGAATGAGGGAATGAACTGCCCAGCACGGAGCCCAATGCAGGGCTCGAACTCACCACCCTAAGACCAACACCAGAACTGAGATCAAGAGTTGGATGCTTCACCAACTGAGCCACCCAGGCGCCCCTGTTATTGTTCTACCATCATATCTAAAAACCCATCACCTTGGGGAGCCTGGGAGGCTCAGTTGGTGAAGCCTCTGCCTTCTGCTCAGGTCATTAACCCCGGGGTCCTGGGATCGAGCCCCGCACTGGGCTCCCTGCTCAGCAGGGAGCCTGCTTCTCCCTCTGCCTGCTCCCGCTGCTTGTGCTCTCTCTCTCTCCGACAAGTAAGTAAAATCTTAAAAAAATAAAAACCCATCTCCTCAGCTAAGTCTGGGCTGATTCACACCTATGCTTCCTTCCAGGAGCTTTCTAGATCTCAGAGTCAGCTCTTTGGTACACTGTGAGTTAATTCTGAAGTCCCTCGCTGCCCCAGTCCCCCCTCGCTGCCCCAGTCCCCCCTCGCTGGCGGTCCCCCCTCGCTGGCGGCCCGCTGGCGGCCCGAGAGGGGTCTGCAGGGAGGAGCACCCAGCTGACCCCGCGGAAGCGTGCTGGTACGCTGGAGAGGTTCATCTAGCGTCCGCTGAGCGCGGGAGGGAATACTGAATGAATGAGGGAATGAATGAAAGCGTCACAGGCGTGTGGCCGAGCGTGGATTCCAGGCTGAGTCACCCCTGCCCCCGGCCCCCCGGCCGACTGAGACACTCCCCAGCTGCCTCCTCACTCATTCCCAAAGTGTAAATACAGAACCAGATACACAAACACCGAGTGCGCCTCGGAATGCCTTTAATCAGGCTCCGTTGCCGCTGCCAAACTCCCAGCCCCGGCTGAATCAGAGGGTCCTCTGTGAGCACGTTCTGCTTCCCTTGTTGGTGGCGGCTGTTGAGCACAGACGTTCCGGCTGGGATGTGTGAAGGGTCCCTCGGGGCCTGAGCATAGCACAGCTGGCTCACGGGGGCCTCTTTCCCTGTGAACGAGACCCCGGCCCCGCCAGCCGGCTGCGAGCCAAACCTGGGTGGGGACTTGCCGCAGCTCTGGGACGGGGAGACACAGCTTCACCTCCATTTTACAAGGGGGGAAACCGAAACACTGAGGGACAACAGGCTTGCCCTGAGGTCACTCGGTGACAGGAGGGAGCCTCAGTTACAATCCAGGGACTTTCTCCAGCAAGGCCCACAAGGTCCTTTCAAATGCTCTGCTTTCTGCCTCTGGGCCCCTGCACCCAACTCATTCTTTTCTGGAAACTTCCATGGAGCTCCTTCTCATGATTTAGGTTTCGGCTCAAACATCACCTCCTTAAGAAGCTCTCCTCAACCCCCTCCTTCTAAAATAACCCTCTGTATTCACTCCGGCCGCCCTAACTAAATGCCACAGACTGGGCAGCTTGAACGACACTTATTTCTCCAGTTCCGGAAGCTAGAAGTCCGAGAGCAGGGTGCCGTCCCTGTAAGAGCCCTCCTGCTGGCTTGCAGAAAGCCACCTTCTCCGTGTCCTCATGTGGCCTTTCTGGGTGGTGTGTGTGGGTGGAGAGGATGCTCTCTCCTCGCTCTCCCTCTTCTCATAAGGATGCCTGTCCTAGCAGATCAGGACCCCCCCCTTATGACCCCAATGCACCCTAGTCACCTCCTCCGCACAGACCCTGTCTCCACACACTGGCACGCTGGTGATTAAGGCTTCCACGTAGGAATCTGGGGGACATGCTTCAGTGCACGACACCCTCTCACAGATATGCTGCCTGCCAGTGTCTGTCTGGCAGGCCGGCTGGTCCTCACAGGCCCCTGTGATCACCTCAGGGACCAGAGCCTACCTCCAGGTAGTGACCCCTGGAATGGGAAATCTCAGGCTGAGTCCTCTGGGAACACCCCCTGCTAGCCAGTCCCAGACAAAGCCCGGGGACCCCAGAAGCGTCCCAGCAGGAGCCCCCAGGATGCAGGGTGCAGCGGCCTATGAGGTGCCCGGGGCCTGGCCCTGGAGAGCCCCAGGGTCAGTGAGGTGAGAGTGACAAACAGTGCATGCTCTCCTGGGGCTGCCGGGCTAGCGAGCCATGATGGTGGGAAATCAGGGGCACCACTGCCCCAGTATAAAATGACGCGGCTACTCGCCTGGGCTATGGGCTGGCGCAGGGGGGAGAGTACCCAGAGAGCAGCTCAGGCGGCTGCGAGGGTGTGTGACAGAGCAGAAACAGCTGAGGTGGATCAGCTCAGCCCCTGCACTGGGCTGACCAGTGCCCCCCAGATTCACACCCAACTGGAACCTCAGAATGGGACCTTGTCCGGAAAGAGAGTTTTTGCAAATGAAATTAGTTAAGACTCTTGAGATGAAATCATCCTGGTTTTAAAGAGGTTCCTAAACCCTAATTACCGCTGTCCTTATAAGAAGGGGACACAGAGGGGCACCAGGCTGGCTCAGTCAGTAGAGCACGCCACTCAGACTTGGGGTGGTAAGTTTGAGCCCCACATTGGGTGTGAAGATTACTTAGAAAAAACACTCTTTAAAAGATAAGAGGACACAGACACACGAAAAAGGCCACGTGAAGATGGAGGCAGAGATCAGGGTGATGTAGCCACAAGACAAGAAACCCCAAAGGTTACTGGAAGCCTCAAGAAACTGGGAGAGAGGCCTGGGACAGATCCCCCTGCAGGAACCCCAGAAGGATCCAATGCTGCCCACACGCCGATCTCTGACTTCTACTCTCTGGAACTGTGAGAGAACAGATTTCTGTCATTTTAGTCCTCCCAGCTGACGGTTCTTTGCTGTGGCAGCCCCAGGAAATGAACCGCTGCAGAGCAGAGTCCATGGAGGTCCAGGGGTAGGCAGGGCCACTCAGAGCCAAGCTTGGGGCAAGAGGGGACCCGAAAATTAAACAGTTGGGGAGAGCCGACCATGGGGACCCTCAAAGAATGAGCTAGGAAGGGACCAGGCAGAGGGAATAGCAGGGGGGAGAAGTGAAGGCCCAGGGAGAGAGGGAGGACGGACAAGGCCAGGCCAGCTCTGATGGGCATGCACTGCAGAGGGGCAGGCTGGGCAGTACTGGGGCCCAGACCAGGGCAGCATGAGGGATAGTGACTCGGGGGCTGGTAACACCACAGTGGGCTCACCAGCCAAGGGAGTCTCGGCACATCAGCAGCTGCAGGAGGGCCCATCCCTAAAACACACCTCCCTGTTAGGTCATAGGAGCCTCCATCCATGACCTCATGCCAACCCCAGCCCCAGGTCCTGGGGACTGCAAGAGGTGGAATGAGGAGAACGTGGGGTCTCATAGAAAACCCAGCTCAGCCCTGGCTCATGTGCCTCCCTCTGGCCTGCGTGAGGGAACCGCAGCCTACAGGCCTGGGGTGGGATCTGGTGAGCTGGGGCCTGGGCGGCACGACCCCTCCCATTCCCTCACCCACATACTGATTGCAGGGTCGAAGCACGTCGTTGTTGGACCCCCAGGGGGCTACGCACAGCAGGCCGGGGGGGTCTAGCATTCACTCACCCGCCTCTGCACTGTATAAGCCCAGGCAGGCCCGGAGGAGGAGTGAGGGCCCCAAGTGGGAGTCGGGGCAGTACTTGACAGGGTCCATACTCAAAAGCAAAGCCCAGCGCCACCAGCACAGCCAACAACAGACGGAGGCCGCCTTCTGCTGTCATCTGCTGGAGGCCACGGACAACCCACACTGCTCTGACGACTTTTTACATTCCCCAATCTGCTCCCCCTAGTTCCACGTCACGGTGGCCACGGAAGAGGAAGCCAACTGGCCCACAAGGGGACAGGATGACTGACACCCGAGAGGCACCCCACCCCCCATCCGTCTGAATGCCGGGTTCCCACAGCACAGCTGAGCATGTTTGCTGCTGGCCAGCGTCCCCTGAGACAGGCAGCCGGCCCCGGCACACATCAAGGTCCCGTCCAAAGGGCCAGGGGCAGCTGGCTTCACCTGTGACTTCTGGAAGCTCTCCCAGCCTCTGCGAGAGGCTCTGGGGAGGCCACAGGGCTGGAGGACTCATGGCCAGGGGGCCTCAAGAAGGAGGCAAATGGCATCAAGTCAACTTCTAAAGACCAGGTTTAAACAAGTCACTTGGAGCTGCTGGTTATGACTACGTCCTAGTGTGACGCGCTTTCGGGAGCCGATAAGATCTAGATCGCTGATATTTTTAAGTCCAAACCATTTGGACCCTGCAGCTCTTTCCGGGTTTTGCTCCCCCACCGCCCATTCTGCACAGCTAATCAAGCTGAAAAAGCCTGGGAATAAAGTGCGGGACAAAGTCAATAAAGTTCCTTGCCTCATAACAAAAACAAAGAGCCAGAAAGAGGGAGAGGGGTGAGGACAGGGTGGGCGGCAGGGCACTGGGAAAGGGCAGCTTCTCCAAGGGCAGGGATCCTGACCCCAGAGGCTCTCTGTCCACTCCCACTCTTGGGCACTCGACACGTTTTCTGGGGCTGCCGTGACAGAAGACCACACATCAGAGGGATTCGAACAACGGGAATGTATTCCCTCAGCAGGCCAGAGGCCAGACAACTGAAATCAAGGTGTGGCAGGGTTGGTCCCTTCCAGAGGCCTGTCAGAGAATCTATCCAGGCCTCTCTCCCGGCTTCTGGAGGCTCTCAGCAGTTCCGTAGTGTCCCTGGGCTTGTGGACGCCTCATTCTGACCTCCACCTCTACATTCACACAGCCTTCTGCCTGTGTCTCTGCTGTCTTCTTGTAAGGACACCAGTCTCTGGACTGAGGTCCCGCCCTACTCTAGGTCGACCTCCCGCTGACGTGATGACATCTGAAAGACCTTATTTCCAAAAAGGTCTCATTTGCAGGTTCTGGTTGGACATAAATTTGGGGGGCAGAGGACACTCTTCAACCCATCATAGTCACCCCATCCTGTGTCACCACGGACCCCCTGCCAAGAACCTTCCACGATGGCAGTACCCTCTTGCTCAAGCCCCCAGCTTTCTCCTGCAGCCAATCCTTGGGCCTCTCGAGCAGCGCCCACCCCTCCTGAGCCTCCGTTTCTTCCGCTGGTCAGCGGAGGGTAGAGGGGTAAAGATGGGTGGCATGTGGACCCACCCAGCACCCATCAGCCACCGCGGAAACAACTGGGACCCTGCCAGGCAGGTGGCCAGCAGCATCTGGACAGTCATTTGGCAGGGTCTGTAGGGAGCCTGAACAACGTTCCTGCCCTCTGACCCAGTAATTCCACTTCTGGGAAGCTCTCCTGAGGGAGATCATCCAAAATGTGGATTTATGCACAAAGATGTTCCTGCACCGTCAGTCCTCAGAGCAAGGAGCTAAACTGTGCTGCAGGACCAAGCCAGGCCAGGGCGGAGCCTCCACTCTGGAGAAGAGCAGACGACATGTGCCTCCGTGGAGGGAAGGCCCCCTCTGCAAAGATCCGTCCCTGCAGGCACAGGCAGCCCTAGGATAAGGCCAGGCCACTCCCTTTCTAGGGACATCCTCAAGTGGGGCTGGACACTGGAGTGAGGGGGGGGTTGAAGGTGGGGGAGCAGGGTGGCCAGCAGCCCCATAAATGCCTCTTGGGACAGGAGAGGAATTCCTCAGAATACAGGAAGGGCTGTGGAGAACCATATAACTGGAGTGACCAAGGCCACCTGAGCTCAAAGGAGGGCCCAACACTCCATGTTATCCCCTCCAGGCCAGAGGCTGACATGAACCCGAACACAGGCCAGTGCAATGATCTGGACAGTGAGGGGTTCTGTGAGAATGGGGAGGGCTCCCCGAAGACCCTGGGGAGGGCCACCCCACTTGGATGGTGCTGGGGAAGGGGGATGCTCAGGGTGCAGATGCCCCACAGAGTTGGTTTTTTGTTTTTTAAGATTTTATTTATTTATTTGACAGAGAGAGACACAGCAAGAGAGGGAACACAAGCAGGGAGAGTGGGAGAGGGAGAAGCAGACTTCCCACCGAGCAGGGTGCCTGATGGTGGGGCTCGAGCCCAGGACCCCGGGATCCTGACCTGAGCAGAAGGCAGATGCTTAATGACTGAGCCGCCCAGGTGCCCCATGAGGCCCCACAGAGTTTAGAGAGGAGATTCCCCCTACTCAGGCCAAGGGGTCAGGGGAGTGGCAGGTGTGTGATCCCACATATGGATAGCAGGTCACAGACATCACCCTGGAATACTCAAGACAGAGGGGCCTCCCCAGCTCCGGACAGGCCCCCCCAAAAAGGGCATGAGGATGGGAGGGGCAGGTAACCATGGTGAGGCGAACGGGGTGGGGGGTGGGCAGGCAACAGGGTTGGAAGCCCCTAAACTGACCAGGTCAAGAACACAGTACCAGCAAGATCCAGCTGGTGCCTCCCCGTCACGCGGGTGTCACTGAAGCACTCAAGGTGGGTCAGCTCAGGTACGTGCAGTGGGTTCACGCGAGTCCTGGAAAACTTATGTCCCCATCCTAACCCCTGGAACCTGTGACTGACCTTATTCAGAAACAAGGTCTTTGCAGATGTAAATTAAGATAAGTATATTAGAAAGAAGAAATCTTCCTGTGTTTTCCAGGTGGGCCCTCAATCCAAAGACAAGTGTCCTTATAAGGACGCACAGGGACAAGGCCATGTGGAGATGGAAGCAGAGACTGGGGTCACACGGTACAAGCCAGGAACTACCAGCACCCCCAGGAGCTGTAAGAGACCTGGAAGGATCCTCCTCCAGAGCCCTCGGAGACGGTGTGGCCCTGTGACACCCTGACCTCAGATTTCTGGCCTCTAGATGGTGGGATAACAAACTTCTGCTGTTGAAGCCCCCGGCGTGTCCCCCGTTATAGCAGCGCTGAGACACGCAGTTATGGTGCCCCTAAGACAGGACACGGGCTGTCATCTCCCCTGCCCAGGGGAAGCTGAGGCCAGGTGGGTAGGCCCTGAAGCCCAACCTCATACGAGGAAACCCAACCGCCCCCAAACACAGACAGCACCCCGTTACCTCTTCCTTTTAATATGAACATGAAATTGATATCCCGCAAGCACAAAAAACAACATAGCTCCACCCCAGCCCGAGACTTAACGGCTGTCACTGTCGCGTCGTCTTGGCCTCCACAAAGAGGGGGCCCCCGAGGAGGCCGCCGGCGACCTGTGTTCGCACCATGCTTCCCTCCACATGATGAGGGAGGTCACAACTGTTGACACACTGACTCATGTCTGGCCTTCCAAGGGCTCTAACGCAATGGCAGCCAGCGGGTGACCCTCTCCATCCATCTGGGCCCTGCAGCCCTCCTGCTTAGAAAACCCCCCCCCCCCCCCCCCCCGGCTTAGAAGGGCTCATGGCTCTTTAGGCATCCCCACCCCCAAAGGGCCCCAAGGCAGGAAACACCAAACAGATAAGCACATGCCCTAGAGTTCCCCACAGGGTCCACCAGCCAGCAGGCACCAAGCCCATTGCTGGGAACACCGCCCTGAAGTGGCCACAGCCACAAACGTCTGACATGTTAAACTGTGTCACGTTAAAACTGTCATGTTAAACTGGAGTGTGGTGGTGCTACATGTCCCGCGGCTGGGCAGCCCCACGGCCCCACAGTGCTCTGTACCTACTGGCCTTAGGAGGATGGACACTCACCCTTCCCAGGGCCTCTTGCATCCACACCTGGCTCCCAGGTACCGGCTTTGGGGGCAGGAACACCGGGGCAGACAGGGACAGACGTGGTGGGGAGGCTGGCCCCCAAAGCACCGGCTTTGGGGGCAGGAACACCGGGGCAGACAGGGACAGACGTGGTGGGGAGGCTGAAGGTCAGGGGTAAATAAATGTATAAACAGTAGATGGACCATCCACAACGGCCAAGGTGGGGAAACAACCCCACGATGAAGGCGTAACTAAAACGTGGCCCATCCGTACAGTGGAACATCATTCAGCCATAAAAAGGAGGAGACCTCGGACACATGCTGCAACATGGACAAACCTTGGGAACCTTATGCTGAGTGAGCGAAGTCAGACCCAAAAGGCCACATCATGTGTGATTCCACGTATACAAAACGTCCAGCACAGGAAAATCCACGGAGCCAGAAAGCAGATGCGTGCGTGCCAGGGGCTAAGAGCAAAGAGGTGGGGAGTGGACAGTGACTGCTCACCGAGACAGGTTTCTCTTCGGGGGGGATGAAAATGTTCTGAACGAGACAGACAGCCTGGCTGCAACTGTGAATACAGTCAATGCCGCTGAACTGTTCACTTAAAAACGGTGACTTTTAGGGCTCCTGCGGGGCTCAATCAGTTGAGCGTCTGACTCTTGGTTTCAGTTCAGGTCATGATCTCGGGCTCGTGGGATCAAGCCCCCATGTCAGGCTCCACGCTCGGCAGGGGGGAGGGGATGTGGGTGGCGGGCTGCTTGAGATTCTCTTGCCCTCCGCCCCTCCCCCACTACACGCCTGCCTTCTTCCTCTAAAATAAAGGAGATGAATCTCCCAAAAAATATATGGTAAATTTTATCTTAATTTAAAAATTGAGAAGGGGGTGCCTGGGTGGCTCAGTGGGTTGAGCCTCTGCCTTCAGCTCAGGTCATGATCTCAGGGTCCTGGGATCGAGCCCTGCCTCAGGCTCTCTGCTTGGCGGGGAGCCTGCTTCCCTTCCTCTCTCTCTGCCTGCCTCTCTGCCTACCTGTGATCTCTCTCCCTCTCTGTCAAATAGATAAATAAAATCTTAAAAAAATAATAAAATAAAATAAAATAAAATAAAATAAAAATAAACACTGGGGCCTCTTGGCAATCCTTGGTGCTTCTTGGCTTGTGGATGCCCTCACAGCAACCTCCACCTCTGTCCTCACGTGGCCGTAGAAGGACACAAGTCACCGGATCCAGAGCCCGCGCTACTCCAGATGATCTCATCTCCAGATATTTAACTTAGTCGCATCTCCAAAGACCCTTTTTCTAAAGTGGGTCTCAGCCACATATTCTGGGGTTTAGGACCCGGACACAGATGTCTGGGGGATACCATGCAACCCGCTCCACCAGGGTTGCTGTAAGGCTGACGGGGAGCAAGGGGTGTCTGGTGTGCACATGGCCTGTGTCCGTGCCCAGCCCTGGCCTGCCAGACCCTGGCCAAGGATCACAGACCAGTGTGTAATCATTTGGGCTCACTTTTCCCATCTGCAACACAGGGCTCTCCGGTAAGACGGAGTGCACAGATGATTCTCCCACAGGAAGCGTCACGTGGTGACCAGGATGCAGTGAGCCCGTGCACAGACATCAGGGGCCCACAGTGCTTGTCCACAAAACCCATGGATCTGGGCCCAGACAGCAGAGACCCCACCCACATTTGGCTGAGCCTCTGGCCTCAGTGTGACCCAGGTAAGCCCCACGTGCTTGAATGTAAGGCAGGTATGTCGCCGTACCTCTCTGCGGGCCTCACGGAGGGCCAGGGGACCCACCCGGATCTGTTGTGGGATCTGTTGTGGGATGAACTGCGTTGCCCCAAAATCTACATCCATGTTCCTGGGAATGTGACCTTATTTGGAAACTGAAGATAACATTAGTTAAGACAAAAGCATACTGGAGTAGGACATGCCCTGATCCCCTGACTGGTGTTTTATTGAGAAGGAGCAGACAGAGATGCACAGACATGGAGAGGACCACACGGAGATGGAACAGAGACTGGGTGACACAGCCATAAGCCGAGGAATGCCAGAGCCTCCAGAAGCTGCAAGGAACAAGGAAGGAATCTCTCCCGGGGAGCCTCTGGAGGGAACACAGCCCTGCCGACACCCTGATTTTGGATCTCTGGCCTCCAGAACTGTGAGAGACTCAGTTTCTGGTGTTTAAGCCCCCCCACTTTGTGGTTATTTATTACGGTGGCCCCAGGACACTAAGAATGGCCACGAGGCTCCACACGTACATGCGTGCGGTACATAGAAGAGAGCGAGAGAAAACTTAAAACCTGTCCTTTCTCCGCCTTGACTCTGAACACACCCCGAAGGTGCACGCAGCTTCTGAAGCGAGCGAGTACACGTCTCTATTTGTAGCCGAGGGAACAGATCCTTCGCAGTTTAATTTTAAATCTCGTCACCAATTGGATAACACATATCACCAGCCGGAACGCTGGCCACTAGAAACGGGGGCTGCCTCCCAGTGAGTGGCCCCCCCGGCCGGCCGAGGCAGGGAGCCAGACGGGGATGCTGCCGCGGGAGCGGGTCCCACACCTCCCCCCGCCCGGCCCACCTGGAAAACAGCAGGCTGTGTCTCTGACAGGTGCCCGACCGGCCTCAGGGAGGAAGGTCCCAGAGGCGACACGGATGTCAGCCTTTCCCCTGCCAGGCGGGCAGCGCCTACCGGCCTCCCCTATCTCAGGTACTGCAGGGCAGTCTGCCAGCAGCTGCCGCGGGCTGATACCAAACAAATGATTTTTGAAAACGGCACCCATATGCTGACACATAGCCTTGCTGGGGTTCTGGGAGGAAACCACCTCCTGCGAGCAGTTCCTTCAATGCTGCCTCCCCCCCCAGATGGCTGGCAGGGGCCACGGGAAGATAAGACAAAAGCGAGATGCCCTCATTACCACGGGCCCAAAATAGCTTTATGCTCCATTTTTTAGACATAGCACAACTATGGAGTTACATAATAACAACGAAAGCCATTTTGTGGTCTGGAAGGCAGGATCCTGGAGGCCACCCAGACCCGCTCTGTCCCCCCTGGATACCTGTCTTGCCCCAAGCCCCCCAAGACCCTACATACCCAGGGGCAGCACCCACTGCAGGTAAGGGGACAGAGCAGGGTCGGCCCTCCGGCTGCCTCACTGCCCTCAGACCACAAGCTCAGCCTGGTGAAACGGGCCCTATACAGAACCATGTGTGGCTCGGGTAGCTGGACAGGTGACATGGCAGAGAGACCATGAAGAGGTGAGGCCAGAGGGCTTGCCGGGATGGGCTGGGGCCAAGCCTGAGCACTGCCCTGAGGAGGTAAAGCGCTGGCAGGGGAACACCGAGGGGTCTACTCAGGCCCCCTTCTCCCAGCAACTCAACCTCCAGGGCCACGTGCGACTCGCCCCTGGTCCCAGCCCGTGTCCTCTCATACCGGGACACCCACACCACCTCCTCCCCAGTTCTCCTGCCTGAAGCCTTCTTCCCTGCACACCGCTGCCAGGAACGCTTCCTCTCCTTTTCTTGATTAATGAAGTTCAAACCAGGGGCGCCTGGATGCTCAGTGGGTTAAAACCTCTGCCTTCGGCTCCGGTCATGATCCCAGGGTCCTGGGATCGAGGCCCCCATCAGGCTCTTTGCTCAGCAGGGAGCCTGCTTCCCTTCCTCTCTCTGCCTGCCTCTCTGCCTACTTGTGATCTCCGTCAAATAAATAAATAAAATCTTAAAAAAAAAAATGAAGTACAAACCACCTCACACTGCTGTTTTAAACACACCAGTAGGTTGCTACCCTACTTAAAATAAAATCCGACCCCGGTTTCGCAGCTCCTGAACACGTTAAACAGAGTTACCACACAACGCAGCAACTCCACTCCTCAGCACACACCCCAACAAAACGAAGACTAACAGCTACACCCACACTTGCACACCCAGGTTCCCAGCGGCCAGAAAGGTGGGAAGAGCCCAAGGGTCTGGCGCCGGATGAATGGATAAACAGAACACAGGGCATCCACACGATGGAATTATTCAGCCATAAACAGGAACGAAGCCCGGACACATGCTACAACCCAGAAGAACCTCAAAAACCCCATGCCCAGTGAAAAAAGCCAGTCACAAAAGACCACATGGTTCATAATTCCATGCATGTGAAACGTCCAGAACAGACACATCCGCAGACACAGAAAGCAGATCAGCAGGTGCCAGGGGCTGAGCGAGCGGGGCAGGGAGTGACTGCTCGTGGGGACGGGGTTTCCTTTCGAGGGTCACGGAAATATTTCAGAGCGAGATGACGGTGTCAGCTGCACAACTCTGTGAATGTCCTACATGGCATTTGGATGTTCATTTGAAAGGGCTAATTTTATGTTCTCTCAAAGTCACCTCAGTAATAAATAGATGACCGGTGAAAATCAAACCAGACCCCATTACCACGCTGGCCGAGCCTTGCCATCTTGGCTCTTGCTCCCTGTTCCACCTCCCGGGTCTTCCTCCTGCTCCAGGAGATGGTCAAGTCCCTCGCCCTCGGGGCCTCTGTCTGTGCCGGCCCCTCCACCTGCCCAGCCTGGGGCTGGCACACCAAACCCCCTCCTCCAAGAAGCCTTGCCTCATCCCCAAGCCTCATCAGCTCCTTACCTCCTTCCCCGGGTCCAGGAGGACAGGAGCAGTGTCACAGCTGCCTGGGGTAGCATGGGGGTTGCCCCTGAGGACAGGAAGGCCTGGCCCCTTGGCTCTGCCAGCGCACAGTGGTTCTGCCCCTGCATGCCAGGTACGGTGGCAACCCTGATCCTCTTCACGGACCCCTGAGAGGACTGAAGCTGAGCTTGACCCTGAGGACTGCCATCTGGAAGCTATTAATGCACCCAGGACAGAGAACCTGGAAGAGACAGACCTTGTCCTGAGCTCCACACACCCTGGACCCCCAGTAAACTAGAAGACCCCCTGGGAGCGGCTGCCGGGTCGGGGGACCCCCTCCTTGGCCCTTGACTGAAGCCCACTTGGATGCCCACTCCCTAATCCAGCAGCCCTCTTTCCTGCCCCACCTCACGTTTATCAGGATCCTCCTGGAGCCCCCAAATTCACGCCTCCCACCCAGCGCCTGCCATGCTCCTGAGGAGGCTGTACAGACAGCCCAGGCGAGCGTATGCACACACTCTCGCTCACATGTGTATGCACAGAAGCACGCATGCACACCCAGGCATACACACCAACACAAACGTGTTCATACACACCCAGCTGCCAAAGGCATACACGCAGACACAAGTGCACACTACTTATCCACACACTCCTGTGTGCACACCTGTTCACAAATGCGCATGCTCACTCACTTATGCACGCTTACCTGTGCACACCTTCACGTTGTCCCCTGGGACACAGTCCCCCGACTAGTTCCCACACCTGCTCTAGTGCCAGGCCCTGCCACCCCCAGCCATCACCTGCTCCCATTGCTACCCACCAGGTCTGAGCCCCAGCACCTCTGGCCCCCAAAATGCAGAAGTCTCCTGCCTGGGCACCTGAATCAACTCCGCAGCCCCCAACCCCCTCTGCAGGTGGCAGCCAGAGTCTCACCCAACTGCCTACCTAAGCAGAGGGCCTCTCCTCACTGGGCCCTCTGGCCCCCACTTCCTCAGGAGCCTCTACCAGCACAGGCCCTGCACCCCCCCACCACACTTACCCCGGGCTCCACAGAAGCTGCGTGCCAGCACTACCTCCAACAAGGATCCTCGGACCAAGGTCCCCTCCTTGGGCTGCAGGATGGGGGGGGCCACGGCTGTTGCGCCCCCCCGTGGAATCCTCAGAGCCCCCAAGGCTTCTCCCCGCCTGCAACCAGCGTGGGGCCTGGCCAGAGTATCGAGCCCTCTCTGTGGCCCCCCACATCTCACAGGGGCATGCATGCCCTGGGCTAGGACTGCAGGGATGCACGGGGCAGCCCCGCACCACAGCAAAGCGGGAGCCACGCCGGGCAGGAGCACCAACCACGGCAAACCGGACTAAGGTACACGAGCCGGCGCCAAGCAGGGCAGGCATGCTAACTCCTCGGCCAAGACGAACCACAAGACCCAGGCCAACTCAGAAAGATGCCAGACCTGGGGTTCCACCTGCACACAGGCAAACAGCACTCCATTCTGGGCTCTGAAAGTTCCGTGACAAAGGCAGAATGTGAGGCCAGTGCACCGAGGAGTGTGGTGGAGTGGGAAGACGGGGGTGTCCGTGGAGGGTGTCAGGCGGTCAACGGGGATGCTCTACCCAGAGCTGGGCTCAGAGGCTTCACCGTGCTGTTGCCTCATTCACAGAGCTCCCGTTGCTGGTTAAATTATGTCCCCCCAAAAAGAGATGTCCAAGTCCTAACCACTGGACAGGGGGATGTGACTTTGAAAATGGGGTTATCTTCAGATGTGATCACTCTGGAGCGGGGTGGGCACTAACCCGATGATGGGTGTCCTTCTGAGATGATGGGACAGAGACACACCAGGGAAGGCAGACACCACAGTGATGCGGCCACAGGCTGAGGACGATGGGAACCACGAGAAGCTGCAAGAGGTCAAGGAAGGCTCCTCCCTCAGGGGTCCCGGAAGGAACGAGGGAGCCTGGCGACACCTTAATTTCAGACTGCTTGCCTCCAGAATATGAGACAATAAATTCTTGTCGTTTTAAGTTACCCAGTTTGTGGTCATTTGCTGCGGCAGCCCCTAGGCACTAAAACACACAATACCAGAACCCTAGGAACATTCCCAGGAGAACCTCCCCAAGACTGCCCTCAGGCCATGCGCCCCAGAGCCCAGCAGGGGCCCTAAGAGGCACTGAAGGAAGGCAAGGAAGGTGCAGGCAACAGGATGTGGCTGGGGGATGGAGGCCCCTTGAGGTCATCACCAGCCCTTGGGGGCGGCAGATGGGGGGTAACAATGCCCCAATCCGGCCATCCTGCAATACTGAAAACTCCGCAGAAACCCTTCTGGTGAGCATGGCACAGGCCCACCAGGAGACACATCTGATCAGTGGACAGGAGGCTGCCCCGATCTGTTCTCAGAGCATCGCTTTGGTGCAAATATATCCCCAGGTCCACAATGGGAGGCTGCCCAGACTCCACTGAAGGGGCTCCCTCATGTCGGCATACTATGCCACCTTCCTGGAAATGGAACCGATATGATTTCTGGGGCCCCCGTGACCCCCTGCTTCAGACGGGCTGCCTGGCATCGTGGCATAGGCTGCAAGCCGATGGAGGGGCTGTGTGGGCCCTGGCCAGCACCCTCACTCCGAGGCCCCTGGGCAGGCCCCCGTGCACAGGGAGGAGGCCAGCACAGGCTGCTCACGGGGGCCACATGGCTGCTATTTTCAAGGTGGGTCTCCACACTCGCAGGCCCTCCCGCTAGGGCAGAGAATGGACTGCATGGGTCTGGGGCACAGCTGGGTTGGGGACTCACGGGCAGCCATGGCATAAGAACCCAGGAGTGACCCCTGGGCACACAAAGGGTTTCCCCACTCCGATCCATGCCCTGGGTGTACTGCGTCACATCCCTAGGCCTTCACTTCCTAGCACACAAATGGAATATTCCAAATGCAACAGGGCAGGAATCCCAGCCTTCATCGATTCCTTGGATGCTGAGCTAAGACCAACCAGCAGGGAGCTTTACAATTACAGGGCCATGAGCAAATGCCACAAACCTCAACAATGTAAAGTAGTAACAAACCCAATAAAATCAGGAGCATGCGGGGAGGGCAGGTGGAAGACCCAGAAGTGGGCCGAGAGCCCCAGCTCCCAAGCAGGGGTGCAGCCAGGGGCATGGAAGAAGTGGTTTGCAGATGTGTACCCTGGGGCAAATTACACATTTTATGTTAATTTTAAAAAATAATAAAGATAAAACAAAACAAAATTTAAAAAAATTAAAAAAAAATAAGGTGTTTACACATCTGCTCTTGGGAGATGGTCTGGTAGGTTCTCAAAAAGTGAAACACAGAATTACCATAAGACCCAGCAATTCCACTTCTGGGTATAGACCCCAAAGAACTCAGGTGTTCAGACAAAAACTTATACACACACATTCACAGCAGCACTCGTCACAATCACCAAGCAGTGGAAACAACCCCAATGCCCACCGATGGGTGAACGGACAGGTAAGATATGGTTCAACCTGACAGTGGAATATTACTCAGCCATAAAAAGGAGGGATGAAGCACGGACTCATCTACAATGTGGGGGAGCCTCAGAAATATCACACTGAAAGAAGCCAGATGCAAAAGGCCACAGATCGTACAATCCCGTTTACGTGAAATGTCCAGAACACACGAACCCATAGTAACGGCCAGTGGTGCCAAGGGGCTGCGGGAGGGGCCGTGACTCCTAAGGGGGTGGGGGCTTCCTGCAGGGGTGATGGAATTGCTCTGGGAGCACACAGAGGTGGTGCTGGCACAACACTGTGAATGTACTAAATGCCACTAAACTGCTTGCTAAAAAATGGTGACTTTTTGTTTAGTGAATTTTGCCACACACAAAAAAAATACGAAGAAGAGATGAACAGCATTCCCAACATTCCGGCCAAGGGCAAAGTGCATGTCAGCATGAGGGTGAGCAGCAGGCAGGGCCCAGAGTGTCTCATCCCCAGCCTGTGCCTTTGGGACAGCAGCATGGGTAGGAGACTGTCACCAAGGACAGCGTCCCTGCCCTCAGAGTGGTGTCATCTAACTGGGAAGCCACTGTGGCCCCGTGTGTGTACCCAGAGGAAGGCCATGGCCTGCAAGAGGGCCTGGGCCACGTGGCTCCTTGTCCACAGTACACTCCCTCTGTGGGCAGCCCAGGAATGGGGGGACCCACAAGGCACTCAACCCTGGAGTCACACAGCTGCCCGTCCATTGCAACCCAGACACCCTCAGGGTCCACTGGCCCACATCAGAGCCTACCACCTGGCAGGCAGGAGCACGGTGACTGCAGCTGCGGCCTTCCTGAGGTCTGAGAAGCATTTTAGAGAATGCGAACTGGTGGCCAACTTTAAAAGAAAAAAAAAAAAATTCTTTTTAAATTAACTTAAACACCAGAATTGCTGGCTTCTCCTGAAGCACCAGAAATGCCAACAACTCAGGGCCTGGATTCCCAGCTGGTGAATTTTCATCGGTCAGCGCAGGGCCAGGCATAAAGGCATCATGGGTCCCCTTGCACCCCACACCCACCCCCAGGCTCCAAGAGGGTCGGCACAGCCTGAGGTCACCCAGCTGGCTGCAGACCCGGGGCCTCCGAGCCCAGCTCATCCCTGCTGCCCTCACTCCAGCTCGGCAGCTGCAAGGCCTGACCCAAGGCCTGGAGGGAGGAAGCCCCCACCCCACCCCAAGAAGCAGGCCAACTGGGACGGGAAGGTGCAGAGCTAGGATGCTGCATGTGGGCCAAGCAAGGCCCGGAATGCAGGTCTCACCCTGAGCCAAAACCCCAAAGAAATCCACTGCTGCCTGCTCAGCATTTAACCATCAGCAGCCCAGGCCTGAGTGAATGCTGGGAGGCCTGTAGAGCGAGCACTGGGGCGGGGCACGGCAGTGATAAAAGCAGAGGGGTCGGCAGCCAGGCCCCTACCTTAGGCTTGCTCAAGAGCTGGAGGTTCCAGAAGGGCAGCCCACACTACATCCCTATCCAAAGCACCCACCTGAGGGAACACCCCAACACAGCCCAGAAGCCCAGCTGCTCACACTGACTCCTGGGTTTGCCCTCCAGCAGTCCCTGAAAATCCTGCATGTCTGGCCCAGCAGGCAGGGCCAGTCCCTTCCAGGGAGGGTCCAAACGGCACTGCCTAGGGTCAGCAGGACGGGAGGCCTGGGCAGGCAGCTGGAAACAGAGGGAATCTGTCACCCAAAGGTGCTGGAAAGGAGGCTGGCAGAGGAAGCCAGCAGGCCTGTAGTGTCTGAGGACAAGCTCTACCAGCTCACAAGTTTGCCCCCAAGCACAAAGCACAAACAGGTCCTGCTGTGCTCTAGGCAGAGAGACTAGAGAAAAAGGAAGGAGCCTGAGGATTTCCAAGTAAGACGGCCTGTGCTGAAAACAAGCAGGAAATGGGAGGGGGAAGCAGGGGGGACCAGGCAGGTGGCCAAGGAGGTGACACTGGAGCTGGGAAGAGGACTCTAGGCAGGAGGCCCAGAGAGTGCAAAGGCCCTGGGGTCAGAATGAGCACGATGGGGGGAGGACCAGCATGGAGGGGACAAGGGGAACAGGCCGCCCACCAGTAAACAAGGAGGCTGGGGCAGGGGGAGGCTCAGAGCCACATGGGACCTCACTCTGAATAAGATGAGAATCTACTGGAAAGATTTAAGGCAAAGTGACCTGAGCCACCTTCCCTTGCACAGGGTCTTCCGCACCAGGAGGAGCTGGACTGAGGGGCCAGGGTGAGGTAGGCAATGTGGGAGAGGGTGGTTCATTCTTGGTAAATGGACACAGGGCAGATGGGGATGGGACCCCTGACTCTAGTACCTTCCAGGATAGGGCCAAAGGGACATCTGGTTGATTAGCTTCTGTCCGGATACAAGGAAGACTGCCCAGGGCAGGAAGAACCTGAAGACACCTGTCCCAGGGGCTAAGTGCTCCTAGGATGCACCGTGGATGGACTTATAGCTTCCCAAAGGGTCCCAGGAGGGTGTCCACAGGCAGGTCGGCTCACCCAATTCCTGTCCACAGCTACTTGTGGACACAGCCCCTGGCCAGACACTCTGTCTGTCCCTTTCTCACCCCCATGCAGGCGCGGGACAGCCTTCCTCCTGATATCTCTCTCCTTCATGTCCAGTGTGGCTACTTGAGAATCACGAAAGGTGCCACAGCTGTCCTTGCTTCCCATCACCCTACTGCTCCCTGCACCAGCACCTGTGCCCCCCACCACAGGGTTCCCGCCGCCACCCTCGGGATGAAGTCCATCGTGCCTGCGGGAACATGGGACCAAGCTGGGGAACTCCCAGGACCATCCCCTTGGGCCCCGCCTTCCAACGCACATGCCCCCCATGCCAAGCCTCCGCAGCTCCTGTGCCCCTACCAGGTGCACCTTCCCCCTACCCACTACGCACACCTCACTCAGGAACCACTGTGCTCGATGTGGCTGTCCCCATGTGCCACCCGGCACCAAGTGCTCCAGGAGCAGCTGCAGCCCCGCACCTCCCAGCACTAGCAGGCTCCAAGCAGGTACTGTTCACACATCCGTTCACCGGTGAAGCCTCTCTAGCCTGGCACCCATGGCCGTCCCCACAAGAGGATCCCCTCCCACCCCTCACCCCACGGGTCCTCCTCTGGCCTGTCCCTTGTGGTCCCCCCCAACCCCTTCAAATGTGACTCTACAAGGGCTCAAGCCTCTGTGTCCCTCATGTGCCACCCCTCCTACGGAGGCCCTGAATGCCAAGTTGGCCAGCAGCTCCCGAGTGGGACCTGGCCCTGCCCTCGGAATGCCCCCCGACGCTCAGAGGAACCTCTTCTATCCCAGCAGCCCACTGACCAGGCCCGTCTCCTCCTGAATCCTCCCACTCCACCCTTCTGTTCCTCCCAGCCCTGGCAGGTGGCACCACGACCTACCTGTGCTGCACCCCGTACCCCCGTCAGGCCTCACACCCTCCCTGGCCTGGCAGGCACCTCTCACAGCTCCTGAGCTCCCGAGGACCCCGTGCCTCCCACACCTGGTCTCTTGTTCCTCCCCAACCAATCTTTTCTCAAGCTCTCCCTAAAACCCAAAGCTAATCCTGAGTCTCCCCTTCCGTACCACATCAGCTAGCTTCTGGATAGTGCCCAAGCTCCCCACCTTGGCTCTTAGGGCTCTTCCAGATCTGACTCCCACCCCTCACTCTCCTCTCTCACCACTCGCCCCCTCCAGAGGTTCATCTTATGCCACAGTCAGGTCCCAGACAGCCCCTTTCAAGCATCTGTGCCTCCATACACATCATTCCTCCTCTTCCCAATGAACCTTCCCCTCCTTACCCCCCTTGTGTCCCACCACAGAGCTCTCCTCTTCCAGGCAGCCCTCCCAGCTCGGCCCCACCCTCCCATAGCCTGTTCTTGCCTCTAAGTCGGTGGCTCCCTGAGCTAGTCCGCAGACACCACCTCCTCCTCAGAGCACCAACCCGTGCAGGTCCAGTCCTAAAGACTCTTCATGTGCTGACAGAGCTGACCCCGTCCACAAGCACATCTGAGGAGTGGCGATGGGCAACCTGACAGGACCCAGATATATGCTTGCCAGGGTCACATAGCTGGATGGAGGAGAACAGGGCTTCATAGTGTTAAGATAGCAACACAGCCCAAAGCAATCTACAGTCAGTGCGGTCCCTATCAAAATCCCAGCAATGATTTTTGCAGAAACAGAAAAGGCTACCATAAAACTCATATGAAATCTCAAAGGACCCTGAACAGCCAAGACAATCTTTACAAAAGAAGAAAGTTGGCGGACTCACACTTCCTGATTTCTAAACTTACTACAAAGCTACAGTAACAAAGACAGTGTGGTATTGGCATAAAAACAGACCTAGAAACCAATGGAAGAGAAAGCCCAGAAATAAACCCTTGCATGCATGGTCAAATGATTTTTGACAAGGGTGCCAAGATCATTCAAGAGAGAAAGGACAGTCTTTTCAACGAGGTGCTGGGAAAACTGGATCTCCACATGTGATGAATAAAGTTGGACCCACACTTTATTCCATATATAAAAATCAACATGGATCAAAGACTGAGAGCTAAAACTATAAAACTCAGAAGAAAAAAAGAGGAAAAGCTTAATAATATTAGATTTGGCAGTGACTTCTTGGCTATAAAACCAAAAGCACACTCAACAATAGAAAAAATATATAAATTGGACTTTACCAAAATTAAAACCATTTGTGCGACGAAGGACACAACGGACACAGCGTAAAGGCCCTGTTCTCAAGGAACGCGAGAAAACATTTGCAGATCATACACTGGATAAGGGATTGATATCCAGCATGTGTCCAGAACTCGACAACAAAAAACAAATTCAAAAACGGGCCAAAGACTTGAATAGACATTTCTCCAAATAAGATCTACAAATGGCCAACATGCACACAAAAAGATGCTCAACGTCACTCATCATTAGGGAAATGTACACCAAAACACAATGGGAACCACCTCACAGCCACAGGGATTTGATACCAAAAACAAAACAAAACAAAACAAAAACCACCATAGGGGCGCCTGGCTGGCTCAGTGGGTTAAAGCCTCCGCCTTCGGCTCAGGTCATGATCCCAGGGTCCTGGGATCGAGCCCCGCATGGGGTGGGGGGGGGTCTCTGCTCAGCAGGGAGCCTGCTTCCCCCTCTCTCTCTGCCTGCCTCTCTGCCTACTTGTGATCTCTCTCTGTCAAATAAATAAATAAAATCTAAAAAAACCCAAAAAACAAAAAAAAAACAAAAAAACCCACCATAAAAGGACAAGCGTTGGTGAGGCTGTGGAGAGACTGAAACCTTTGTGCATTGCTGGTGGGAATGTGAAACGGCACAACCACTGTGGAAACCGGTCCAGCAATTCCTCAAAAGGTTAACCAGCAATCCCGCCTCTGCGTATACACCCCCAAAATGGAAGCAGGGATCGTACCCCCATGTTCACAGCACCATTATTCGAAAGAGCCAAAAAAGTGCCCAGATGAATGAGGAACGGATGAATCAAATGTGATGCATACATGTGATGGAGTATTATTCAACCCTGAAAGGAAATTCTGACACACGTTACAACATAGACACGTACTGCAAAATTGAGGACATTATGCTGACTGAAATACGCCAGTCACAAAAAGACAAATCCCAGGAGTCCATTTCTAGGAGTGGTCAAAGTCATAGAGCCAGAAAAGTGGAATAGCAGGCACCAGGTGCAGGGCGAAAAGGGATGGGGAGTTAGCGTTTAACGGCAAAGAGTTCCCTCCGAAGATCTAGAGGTGGACGGTGGGGATTGTACCACCACAGTAAGAATGTGTTTAATGCCCAAGAGCCACACACGTACTTTCTTCTTTTTTTTTTTTTTTTTTATTAGTGCGAGGGAGAGAGAGAGAGAGTGCACGTGCATGAGTGGGGATGGGGGGGGTGGGACAAAGGGAGAGGGAGAGCGAGAATCCCAAGCAGACTCCGCACGGAGCACAGAGCCCAACGCAGGGCTCGATCTCATAACCCTAAGATCATGACCTGAGCCAAAATCAAGAGCTGGATGCTTAACCAATTGAGCCACCCAGCTGCCCCAAACCACACATTTAAAAATGAGTAAGGGGCGCCTGGGTGGCTTAGTCGTTAAGTTTCTGCCTTCAGCTCAGGTCATGATCCCAGGGTCCTGAGATCGAGCCCCCCATCAGTCTCCTTGCTCAGCGGGAAGTCTGCTTCTCCCTCTGCCACTCCCCCTTGTGTTCCCTCTCTCGCTGTCTGTCAAATAAATAAATAAAATCGTTTTTAAAAAAATGAGTAAGATGGTAAATTTTATGTACATTTTTTACCACAATTTGAGGAAAGGAAAAATAGAAAATTAGCACTGTGGGATTCCTGCCCAAAACACACCACCTCAGCTCAATTGCAAGAAAACATCAGACAAACCACCCTGAACAACAAAGAGATTGAGCAGTTCTCATCCAGGGACCGAAGGTCACAGGTGATGCGGAAACCCTGAGCAATGGTCATGGGTTGGAGACCGAGGAGACATGATGACCAAACGTGACACGGGAGCCTGGATGGGATCCTGGGCCAGAGAAAAGTCACTGGGGGACGTCTGGGGGAAATCCAAACGCAGTCCAGAGCCTAGTCAATAGAAGTGTGCCGCCACTGCTGTCCTCGTTTGACCAGCCCATGCTGGTCACGTGACATGTTCAAGGGTGGGAGTGAGGAGGTATGGACGCAGTCTGTACTCCTCGCTGAAATCTAAAACTATCTCAAAAGAAAAAGTGAATGGCGTGCCTGGGTCGCTCAGTCAGTTGAGCGTCTGCCTTCAGCTCAGGTCATGATCCCAGGGTCCTCAGATGGAGCCCCACATCGGGGGGGGGGGGTCCTTGCTCTGCAGGGAGTCTGCTTTTCCCTCTGCCCCTCCCCCAACTCGTGTGCGTGCACGCTCTCTCTAATAAATAAATAAAAATCTTTAAAAAAAGAAAAGGAAAAAAGAAATAAATGAAGAGAAATGAATACACTCACTGCCCAGACCCCAAATGAAACCAAGCAAATGGTCCCTAAGCCACGTCGTGGAATCTGTCACATGTCAAGCCACAGCATATGGGTCCAAAGGGTAAGACCCTACCCTCACAGCTGCCCCACAGGGCACCCTGATTCCAGCTAGGCAAGGAGCCAAGCACTTGGTGTAGGCATGTCCTAAGCTGTGCAACTCTACGGATGGGAAACTGAGGCACTGAGAAGTGGAGTCATTTGAGGGAAGTCAGCAGAGGCAGGGCTGGAGCCAGAGGGAGCCACTTAGCCAGCCGCTGGGGTGACAGGGCAGGGACATGGGCAGGCTCTTTGGGCACAAGTGGCCCCCAGCAGGGCCCGGCTGTGGACTCCCAGGGCTACCCCCTCTGCATGTGCTGAGCCAGCGGTGAGGGAATTAGCATCTCCTCGCCACCTGCAGGCGAAGACTGAGGCTGCTGGGCCTACAAATCACTCCCTGGGCTCCGCATTGATTCTGTGATGATTTAATGAGCCACTCCTGTCCTAATTACAGCTATCAAACCCCGCCTGCCTGGGAGGACGGAAGGGACTGAGGAAGCACGCTGCTCACAGGTGCACAAGGACCCACGGAAGAGGGCCGCAGGAGCCTGCTCCTTCAGTTCCTTGAGAACCACTGAACTTACCGAGAGAGGCTTTTTAAAAGCCAGGCAGGGACGAGCTCTGCCTCCCCCTGTCCCTGGCTATCCAGGCCCCCAGCCCGAGGACTGGCTGGCCCTGCAGAGCCAGCCCCGGGCACCGTGCCTGGCTGGGCCGACACCTCCTCCCTGAGATTTCCAGGCAGATGACCAGCTGGCACGCACCCACCCACCCTCTGCGCCCAGGTGAGCTGTGTCAGATGCACAGAAGAAAGGGGAAGTGCTTTGGGTTTTGTTTTCAACTTTCATCGAAGTTTTGAAACATAATTTCTTTTTTTTTTAATTAAAAAAAAAAAAAAGGTGTGGCAGAGAGCTCCCCTGCAAGCCCAGCAGGCAGGGAAGGCCTTGTGGGAGTTCTCAGGGGACTCCACCGCTTGACAGTGGAGTCCTGGGCAGTCAGGGAGGGACCACAGAGCTCTGAGGCTGTGGCTGGAAATGGGTACTGGTCCACTGAACAGCTGACAGGAATCTGTCCTTCAAAGCAGAGACTCACTCCTCTGGACAGATGCCACACCCCACCTTTTGGGGGAAAACACTGTGACCAGTGGGGTGTCAGGTTGGGACCACAAGACAAAGAGGAATTTCACGTATGAAATTCGGACTCCAGGTCTCGACTGCAAAAATGCCTTTCCTCAGCCCAGGAGCCACCAAAGCACAAAAGCGAAACTATGTAATATAAACCGCCCCCATCACCTTCCTGGAGAATCAGATTCCTGATTCTAGGATGAAAGAACATCTCCCAGGTCAGCAAGTCCTGGTCTGTAATGAATTCAACGCCCATGATCTTGGGGTGGAGGGGGGGAGACCCCTACCCCAGCCCCCTCTTGGTCCCTTCAACCCCCCATATGGCAGCCAGAAGGATCTTTGGTAAACCGACATCCTGTATCAGAGCCCTGCTTAAAACCTTCCCAGAGCAGCCCACTACCAGACCCTGAGCACTGACCGGGGCCCAGGAGCTATCCATTCACTGAGCTCGGTCAGGTCAGGCTCTCCCCCATGACAAGCTTCACACTCTTAATCTCCATGGCTCATCCTCATCCCCTGGGTTCAGCCCAAACATCACTTCCCCCAAAGGGTCCCCACCCCATTTCACTCTCTTAGATCCATGACTTCAGGGCTAAGGACCAGCTGGCCACTGTTTCCTTTGACTTGTTCTGCAAGGCCTCCCCAGGACAAAGCACCAGGTAGGTGCTCAATAAATACTGAACGATGATCTCAGGGTCCTGGGATCAAGCCCCACATCAGGCTCCCTGCTTGGCAGGAAGTCTGCTTCTCCTTCTGCCTGTCCCTCTGCCTCTCACTCATGTGCGTGCTCTCTCTCTCTCAAATAAATAAAATCTCTAAAAATAAGTACATTCTGACTGAACGAATGGACTTTCCAGTCCAAATTCTGGTCACCGCAGGGAGACCTCACTGGGCAATGCTGATGCTTCTTACTCTCCGTCCCAGGGCACCACGCTGCCCCAGACCCACTGGCCCCAAGCCCATACGGGTCTGCAGTCCATGCCATAACACACCATGCCTGGTCAACACTCAGACTTTCTCCCTTAAGTTGTTCAGCCAAACTGAAGCTCCAGTAAGACCACCATGCACTCCGCCAGGCTCCATGGCCCCTCAGCACCTTGGATGTGTTCCCAGACTGTGAAGAGGAACACACATCACACTCCTGCTACATAAGGGGGAAAAGCCTGACTGTGTGATGGGAAACTGGCCCTTTTAAAGGACACTTGCACCTGAGCAATTCCAGAATGAACTGGAGATGGGCTGGTCCTCAGGTAGGTCACAGTTCAGTGTCTGCTTAGCACCTGCTGAATGCCCACTATGCGCCTACTGTGTGTTTGCTGAGTATATCCTGTGTGCCTGCCAAATGTCTGCCAAATGCTTGCCGAGTACACGCTGTGCGCCTGCCGGACGCTTGCGGAGTACACACCGCGCACCGGCCGGACGCTTGCCTAGCACACGCTGTGCCTGCTGGATGCCGAGTATACTCTGCGGGCCTGCGGATTGCTTGCCGAGTACACGCTGCACACCTGCCAAACGCTTGCCCAGTACGCGCTGCGCGCCTGCCGACGCTTGCCGAGTACGCGCTGCGCGCCTGCCGACGCTTGCCGAGTACGCGCTGCGCGCCTGCCGACGCTTGCCGAGTACGCGCTGCACCTGCCGAATGCTGAGCATACTTTGTGCGCCTGCCGATTGCTTTCCAAGTACACTCTGCACGCCTGTTGAATGCTTGCCGAGTACACTCTGCGTGCCCGCCGAATGCCGAGTACACGCCGCGCGCCTGCCCAACGCTTGCCAAGTACACGCTGCGCTCCCGCCGGACACTTGCCGAGTACACTCTGCGTGCCCGCCGAATGCCGAGTACACGCTGCGCTCCCGCCGAACGCTTGCCGAGTCCACGCTGCGCCTGCCAAGTGTTTGTGAGTACACTCTGCGCGCCTGCCGAACGCCTGCTGAATAGGCTCTGCGCACCTGCCGGACGCCTGCCGAGTACACTCTGCACGCCTGCCGGGCGCCTGCGGAGTACATGCTGCGCCTGCCGAACACCTGCCGAATGCAATCTGAGCACCTGCCGGACGCCTGCCGAGTACACACTGTGTGCCTGCTGAATGCTTGCCGAGTACACACTGTGTGCCTGCTGAATGCTTGCCGAGTACACACTGTGTGCGGGCTGACTGCCTGCTGACTGTAAGCTGTGTGCTCACCCGCAGTGCACCGTGTGCCTGCTGCCAAGAGCTGCGGAGCACCCGCTAAGCACACGCACAGTGTGCCTGCTATGGAGGAGTGCCCACTGAGCGCCACCATGTGTTCACTGTGCACACACCTCCAGAATCTCAGCAGCAGCAGCGACCACGCAGTGAGCATCTCCCCGCTGGCCCCATTCTGGATGTGCCACCTGCATTAACCTAAATCTGCCCACAGTCCGACCAGACCAAGACCACTGGGACCCCTGCTTCACAGAGAGGGAGCGGAGCACAGAGAAAGCTCAGCCAGGTCTAAACTCACCCAGGAGGAAGCAAGGAGAAGCCCAGCAGCCGTGGCCCTGGGCGGGGCACAGGTGCTACAGAATCCCCCCAGACTTTCTGCACTTCGTTTCCATTTGGCAAATATTGACTCTGTGTCCTTGGCCCATAAGGCAGGCCGTGGCTTCCTTGTTTGCGCACCTGGACCCCCATCCAGCTAGCAGCACCGTGGCCACACCCAGCCAGGGCAAGCCACCCACCTCTGCCCCAGGATGGGGCTGGATGTGGTAGCAGGAGGCAGGGCAGGGAGTCAGAAACAGCCCAGCCAGAACCAGGGGCCATTCCATCCCACAGGCTCCAAGGTGAAGTGGGACTCTCCCCTCCCCCACCCCTTTCTCTCTGGTTCTCCCACCACAGCCAGGGAGCCTCCACCCTGCTCTCCTTCCTCTCACCGCCGGATTAACTCTGTCATCATTAACCGATAAGTATCCCAAATCAGCCCTCTCTTTGCCCCACTGCCCACCCCAAGCTGCTATATGCCCCCTCCCCACCGTGGGGCAAAAGGACACACAGGTGGGGCCATGCTGGGTGCATGCACCCATGGGGACAAATGTTAACAATTGTCTGGTTTGCAAAAAACCAGGGATAACCTCTATGATCCTGAACAGATGGATATGAATGGAAGTTCAGCATACAACAGGGTCCTCTGTACCTACATGAAGAGAAACATGAGCCCCGGATTCAGACATGGGTTCAAAGGGAGCCCCTCCGCACAGGGAGCCAATCACCCCTCCCACTCGTTTCTCATCTGTGCAACAGGAGAAGCAGCAGGCTTCCTCGTGGGTTACTACAACAACCCACTGGGCATATGCACATGGGCTTTAGCAAGTCTGGCTCCTGCCTCTCCCTGCATCTTTGTGTCACTCATGCTGCCATCCTGCTAGAACATTCCATGGCTCCCCATGGCCCACACACAGGGTCTGGCCCAGGGTCCTCCACCACCTGCCCCGCCTCCCTCCCAGCTGCTCTGCCCATGCTGTCTATGCTCCTCGAGCACAGGGTTTCAGGAGCCTGGCAGGCTCTGCTCCACCCTGACCAGCTGACAAACTCCCAGAGCAGCATGAGAAGAGAGAAAACACACAGGAGACTCAGGTCAAATCCCAGTTCACCTGTCTTTAATGCTGTGACATTCTCCAAGCCTTAGTGTCCCCCTCTATAAACCAAGGAGAAGACCATCAGCTGCCCAGGGGTGTTATTACCTATCACTAGGCTTCACGCTTGTCGTTTCTGGACTTGGGGCCTCGCCCCGGCCCCTCTGCACCTGCACAATACCAGCACATTGGGGGCTGCGAGAGCAGGGCTGCCCAGCCTGGGCACCACAGATGCCTGGGGCTGCATCTTTCTCTGGGTTGGGGCTGTCCAAGGCACTGCAGAGTGCTGAGCAGCATCTCCAGACTCCACCCATCGCATGCCAACAGCATCCTCCCAGCCCAAGTCAGGACAACCTCAAATGTCCCCAGTGTTGCCAAATGCCCTTAGAGGCAGAACAGGCCGGGGTGAGCCCCCCCCCCCGCCGGCACCACTTGTCTCTGATGATTTCCTGGCACTGCGCTCAGGCCAGTCTCTCCCCAGAGCGGATCCCACCCGACATCAGCATGGCATTTTCCAGAGGGTCCCATTTAAAAAGAAATCACTAGCACCACGGTCTCTTAATCCTGACCACTGAGGTACCTTTGCCTCGTCTCATGGAACAGCACCAGAAGGAGCTCCAGACCCCTGAGCTAAGACCAGAAAGCCCCCAGCACAGAAAAGCAGCAGAAAAAGGGCTGGTGTGGGAACACCTGGGTGGCTCAGTTGGTTAAGCAGTTGCCTTCAGCTCAGGTCATGATCCTAGGGTCCTAGGATCGAGTCCCACATCGGGCTCCTCGCTCAGGAGGGAGCCTGCTTCTCCCTCTGTGTGCTCTGCCTGCTGTTCCCCCTGCTTGTGCACATGCTCTCTCGCTCTCTGTTTAAATAAATAAATGAAATCTTTAAAAGAAAGAAAGAAGAAAGAAAAGCACTGATGTGCACCCTTCCACAGTGCCTGCAATGGCCCAGCTCTAACCCAGAGAAATCTAATTAATCCCAGCTAGGACCAGAAGGTCCAAGCCAAAAACAAGAGTCACCTTGCACTGTCCCCCGGGCCAGCTTTAGGACCAGTGACAGTGGAACACCTTCCTCGGCTCTACTGACTGACAAATACCACTGTGCCACCAAGCAAGGGCCAGGCAGCTGGTTCACACCCCCAACCAAGGCTGACGCTCTCCCTCTGCGTGGCACAGCCCTGGTGACCACAGGGCACAGGACTGCCAGCGAGGCCTGTGCGGCTGGCTCTTCGGGTCCCCACTCAGAATTCAGTCTCCCATCTGGATCTGCAGAAGCAGAATCTTGGGCGAGCCCAGGAGTTTGCATCCTTTATCTCACAGGTGGTTTAGAGGCCCCCAAAGTGACAGAACCACCGCCCACCATCTTCCCAACCTTCCCTGTTGCTCTAAGTCAGCAGGTCTCAAGCTGCAGGCCAGACCCATTGTCCTGGTGCCCGCAAACCTTCCACAAATCTCCAGATGGGAAATATTTTCACCTCTGCAGGCCATGCGGTCTCTGTCAAAATGACTCAACTCTGCCATAGATAAGGCATAAACGAACGGGCATGGCCACATTCTAATAAAGCTTTATTTACAAAAACAAGAATAGTCACTCAACTCCGGATTAGTGGGGTTAGAAATCAATTCAGTGAGTTCCCACTAGCATTCTGTGTTACACAGAAGGGAATGGATTTTATCAAATTTCCCCCCATGGATGGGGAGGCAGGACTCCTTGGAGAAAGTTATTTCGATTTTATGTTTGTTGCTGGGTGCTTGGATGCCACGAAATAATAATTTCTAACCCTGTCACCTGGGTCACAGTCAAGAAAGTGAGAAGGCATCTTCAGGACTAAGCCCTCTGTTCCCATGCCTGTCTCTCAGCCCCCCGCCCCCGAACCTCGCCCAGCAAGTGTTTGCTTGAGCCCCTGTTTTCACATCGTGGGGACATGCTCAGGAGAGGAACTGCCCTGAATATGGTTTCACTAGGCGGTGCGCAGAGGTGGGGCCCACCTGCTCTGAGGAATCCAGGAGGCCTTCCTGGACCTGTAGTGTGCATGGAACCAGGGGTGTCTGGGGCTAGGTGTGAGCTGTGGGAGAGGTTCTCTGCATAGGACCTCAGGCTGGTGGGGGACACTCAAAAGTCACCTGTGGGAAGCATGCATGGAAAGGCTGGGAAAGTGCTGGGATTCCCATGCAAAGCCTCCTTCCAAACAACACCTTAGGAGCTTGTCTCTTGTGGGCTGTGGGGAGCTGGAGCACCCAGCCTGATCTAGGCAGTGACTTTCAGAGGGAGAAGAGCCATGGGTCACACACGAAGGGGCATGTGATGCACTCCAGAGCTACCACCTCCTCTATGACAATAGTCAATGGCAAGAAATATGTATGACCGGGTCATAGCAGGAACATGTGCTTAGCGGCAGAAACAACCACATCTCAGAAAAATCAAGGCCCAAGTGAGACCACATGTGCTCTGGCAAGCAACAGAAGGTTCCAGTCTGTGGTTTTAAGTCCTTGTTTCAGACACGTTGTGTGTGATGGTCTTGGGGCTGAGCACCAACTCTACCTCTTCCCAGCTAGGATACCACTCTGGGCCTCAGTTTCCCCATCTGTATGGTGAGGAAGACAACACTTCCTCTCTGAGGGAAGCTGGGCATCAAGAATCAGGGGACTTAGTGAAGGGCACATGGTGCCAGGCAGGGATCAGGAACCAAGAGGGCTAACTTGACCCACTGCCTTAGGATATACCTTCATCTCGCCCCTGGGCCTTGCTCCTAGTATCATCCCTCTGGCTTAATCACCCTTGGCTCGGGGCCAGCAATGGGGTGAGGGTCCCCAGTTCCTGACAATGGATGAATGAAGGGTCCCCTCTAGGCCTCAATGGTAAAGGCCCCACGACCTGTATGACCAGCCCAGAGAAGGACAGATGGGTGCATCTGCAGACAAGCCCGAGGCCCACTGTCCAGAGGTGGTTTCAACAAGGCACCCAGACTCTGCCTTAGCCTGGCGGGAGAGTGACCTGGGGCCACCGTCACAAAGGACCACAAACTGAGCGATGTAAAACAAAAGGACTTTATTCTGTCACAGTTCTGGAGACCAGACTTCTCAAATCCAGGTGTGGGCAGGGCCGCATTCCTCCCAAGGCTCTAGGGGAGGATCTTTCTTGGTCTCTTCCAGCTTCTGGGGGCTCCTGGCATCCTTGGCTCATGGGAGCATCACGTTGGTCTCTGCCTCCATCATCACCATCACGTGGCCTTCTCCTGCGCGTGGCTATGTGTCCTCTTTTTACGAGAACGCCAGTCACAAGATTCAGGACCACCATAAATCCAGGATGAACTCATCCCAAGATCCTTACCCTAATTTCATCTACAGAGACATCTTTTCTAAATAAGGTCACGGCCACAGTTTCTGGGGGTCTGGACACGGACAAATCTCTTGAGAGGCCCCCATCCTATTCAACCCGATCCTCGGCTTGCAGCTCACAACCTGGAGAGCACTGAGCCTGCTGGGGCTTTCTGGGGGCGGGAGATGGCTCACTCGAGCCTCTCAAACAGAGCAGCTCGGGGAGCCCTGCGTGCGTGTGTGTTGAGGCTGCAGATGGCACCAGACACTTGAAGCAGCCGGCACAGAGGCAAACAGTGCCAAAGCCAGGAGTGGGGCCAGGACTGGGGGCGGCCTTCACGCTCAGCGAACCCGAGCCACCGCTGCGCTCTGCCTGCCGCCCAGGGACCCGTTTTCCTCCAGCCTGTGCAGAGCCACCCCCGTAGCAGGGTAGGGCCGGGAGAACACCCTCCTTCAGTGCAGCCATAACTGGCAGCCCCAGCGGGGCCACCACGGACTGCTTTGCTCTGCGTGTGGGATTTTTCTGGCCCAGGGGCCACTCCCTGTAATGTTTAGTGATGTGTCCTGAGCCCCCACCAGGCAGGTGACACACCCCATACTCCTTCCCCTCACTCTCCTACAGGAGATCTACCTGCACATCCGGGCAGCTCTGCTGCTGAAATGTCACCCAAAGCCACTGACCCTCATCTCCGCCACAAACACCTCCCTGTTCAAGCCTGCTCCCCGATCCCAAACCTGGGTGCCACAGCAGCCTCTCGCTGTCTGTCTGCTTTCCCTCTCACCCCCTGTCCCGTTCAGCCCATAGCCACCTTCGTGAGACATGAAGAGTCCTCAGATGGTTAAACGGACAGTGACCCTATGACCTGGCACCTGTCATGTGACCTCCACTCCCTGGTCCACACTCAAGGGAGAAGAAGGGCTGCAGCCACACAAGCTCCCGGGCGCGGAAGCCTGTGGCAGGGATAGTCACAATCACAATGGCTCAAAGGTGGAAACAACCCAAATGTCCACCAGTGGATGAACGGGTATACGGAACGTGGCAGGGCCACAAAAAGCAGTAATATGCAGCCTTAAACAGGAAATGACGCACGTGCCCAGCACCGTGAATGTACTCATTGCCACGGAACTGTCCACTTAAAAATGGTGAAGGTGGTGAATTTTACAATCTATACATTTTACCACAATTTAACTTTTACAAAGAATGAAGGCCTGACACATCCTACAGTGTGGATGGACCTCGAAGACCCCGTGCTGAGTGAGAAGCCAGCCATAAGAGGCCGCGTGGTTCACGATTCCACATATTTAAAATGCCTGGAATGCACAAATCCACAGAGACAGAAAGCAGATGAGTGGGTGCCCGGGGCTGGGGGAGAGGGCATGGGGCCTCCTTTTGGAGTGATGGAAGCACTTCAAAGTTGACTGGTGATGGTTACACGCCTATGTGGACATGCTAAAAACCACTGAATGGGGGGCGCCTGGGTGGCTCAGTGGGTTAAGCCGCTGCCTTCGGCTCAGGTCATGATCCCAGGGTCCTGGGATCGAGCCCCACATCGGGCTCTCTGCTCAGCGGGGAGCCTGCTTCCTCCTCTCTCTCTGTCCGCCTCTCTGCCTACTTGTGATCTCTGTCTGTCAGATAAATAAATAAAATCTTTAAAAAAAAAAAAAAAACACTGAATGGTACACTTTCGGTGCACAAACTGACCGTATGGGGAACTATATCTCAATAAAACAAATGATCAAGCCATTCGCCATCACAAACCTTCCCAGGGCCCCTCCCTCGGTGAAATCCAGGGCTCGCCAAGCCACGCCAACCTCACCTTGACTCTCACTCTCTCTACGTGCCAGCCTCACTGTCTTCTGATCTGTCCTCAATCTCGCCAAGCCTTTCCCACTTTAGGGCCTCTGTGCCTGCCTGTCCCTCACCTAGGACACTTTTCCCCCATGTTGGGTGGCTGCATCTCACTGTCAGGGTGTCAACCTTCCACCCCGGCCAGTCCCCACATGTCACTCTGTCGCTTCTGAGAACATCCGTTTTATTCATTTGCAGCAATTCTCTCCTGTCCCCCCTAAAACCACACTGGCTCCCCAAGACCAAGGCCTCTGATGCTGCTGTTTCCCCAGCACCCAACATGGTCCCTGGCCAGTCCCTGATATGTGCTGCCCCAACCTTGCTTGTCAAGATGCTAAAGCCCAGAGAGCTTGAGAGACCTGCCCAAAGTCACACAGCAGAGCACCACAGCCCTCCCTGCACCTCGGGCCGCCCCCCCCAAGTCTGAGGACAAGAATGGTATACTCCTGCACTGACCCTTCTACCCTGCAACCTCAAAGTGGTCTCGCTGACATCACAACTCATTCACACACCCGACCTGGTCCTTAGGGTCCCTGCCCCTGGGTAAGGTCACAGCACGGATTTTCGCATCAGGCTGCACTACCGCTGGCTTTCACGTGGTAATGGCACGCCTATCACCACCCAGGACTACAGACTGACACTCAGGCATGCTGTCCTAAAGAATTCAGGGGAAGGAGGAGGTATGGAACCAGCCGCATCCCACCTGTTCTCAGGTATGGGCAACACTCTGGCGTCTATCACAGGGGAAGACTGCACCCACAGGAGGGTGGGAGGGGAGCCCGCATCCCGTGGATTCTCTCCCCCGCACCAGGCACTGCGGATGTGCCACTCATCACAAGCAACAGCCCAACGGGCCTGGAGAGAGCTTGCCCATCCTGCTACCAGGCGTGGGAAAAGCCACCAACCAATCCAAGACGGCCCAGCCAACCAGGTGGGTGCAGAACTTTGAACTCTAGCTGCCCAGGTGCAAAGCTTGTATCCCCGCCCCCCCAACATTTCCTCCAACTGAAGGGTTTTTAGCCTCAGCATTGCTGACATTCGGGCCCGCATCCCTCTCTGCGGTGGGGGCCACCCGGGAATCGTGGGGTGTTGAGCGGCATCCCTGTTCTCTACCCACCAGATGCCACGAGCGCCCCCCTCCCCCAGACAAGACAACCAAAATGTCTCCAGACATTGCCTAATGTCCCTGCGGGACAGAATCACCCCCTAGTACAGAATACTGCTCTGTCTCACAAGATCCCGTGTTAGCTCACCTCCGCCCATGGCTCACGCCCAACTCCCAGCGTAAAGGAAGGTGACAAGGAGGAAAGAGACAGAAAATGGTTACCAGGACCAAGAGAATGGCTGTCCACATATCTTACAAATCTTTTCTAACACCATCAATAGATGACACGTAAGCAAATGTGCTCCCTGCGTTCAAGGGAGTATTACTTGGCCATTAAAAGCAATGAAGTTCTCTGATACCCCCTCCAATGTGGATGAACCTGAAAAATATTATGCTGAGTGAAGAGAAGCCAGACAGAAAAGGCCACATGTTGTAGGATCCCATGTATATGAAATGTCCAGAATAGGTAAATCCATAGAGACAGAAAGCAGATTGGTGGTTGCCAGGGGCTGAGGAAAGGAGGAATGGGAATGACTGCACATGAGGATGGGATTTCTTTCAAGGGTGATGAAAGTGTTCTGGAATTAGACACCGGTGGTAGTTTCACAAGTCTGTAAAATACACTAAAAACCACTAATTTTTACACTTTCAACAGGTGAATTTTACAGTACACAAACTAGATCTCAATAAAGCTGTTATTTTAATGAAAACTTTTTAAAAAACCAGTAATACATTTCCAACCCCAATGCAGAAACCAGACCTCCAGTCATGAAAACAGCCATCAACCTAGTATGACCCTCTTCTTCCTGTCACACTACATACACTGACTGCATGAGGTAAGATAAAGTGGACATTCTGCAGCCCTGACTTATGGGGACACTCAAGGTGCTTGCTTGCTTTCATTGATTCATTCACTGGCCATCTCTTCCTCTACAAACTAAACAAGAACATAAGCTGCTGGGGCAGGTACCTGGTCAATGGTGAGCACCCCATCAATATGAACCAAACAAATCCATAGAAATGAAGATACGCATTCTAGCCTATGTGGTCATGATCTCACAGAGAAACTGGGAGCTAATTAGAAAAGAGTATGATTGAAAATTCCACCTAAAGAATCAGAGACTGAGGCTCGTGTCACAGAGGTACATCGGCCTGGGAAAGTCAGATCAGAGGCCAAATCCAGAAACCAGCCATATGGTGTCTGCAGCTCCCATTCAAACCCTTCCCAAGACCTCAGGATGCAGGACAGCAAGGAGGGTCTCACCACTCTGCAGGAATGTAGCAGAGACTTACTGTTACCTGTGCAAAGCGTGCTCTCCTCTTTGACCCACAAGGAAGGACCTGCTAGACAGACTTGACAAAAGAGAGTACTAAGGAGCTTGGGACCTCAGTGGACTCATGTGGCCAGAGAGCTGGGCCCAGGAGAAGAGCCAAGCCTCCAACTCCTCTCAGGGCCCACAGTAGCTTCCCAGGTGAGATGAGCAGGTAACCGGGCCTGCCCCTGCACGCCAAAAACAGCAAGCAACTTGAGGAAGAACTGTCCCTCCACCCTGGTCCTGAGCGGCCAGGAGCCATCCGTGGCCAGCTGTCCCTTGTCTCAGTGGGAGGAACACAACCTGGTCCCCACCATATGGGCTACATGGGGAAGGGGTAGCTGTCTCCACTCCAAGCTCCAGGATGAGCACAATCTGTCTTCCTGACCACCCTCAGGTCCCCACAGAAGAGGGCACCAAAACTTTCCTTCAGATAATCCAAAAGGGAGAAATACCTACCCTACCTCAAGTCTACAAATTACAAATGAAGATATCTATCCTTCCTCCAATACCCAGGGAGTGAAGATACAGGTGATAAAGATGTAGAGACACCCATCCCTTCAGGTAGCAATGATGTGAGGACAGCTGTTCCCTTCAGGTCGCAATGATGTGGGGACACTTTTCCCGCATCAGGTACCAACGATGTGGGAACATCTATCGCCCCCTGCCCAGGTAAAAATGATGCTTGCAAGCAGCGCCCAGTTCATACACCTCACGGTGTCATCCTGTCTCCCCTAGTAGCGCTGATATGGAGGCATCTGACCCGCTCAGGTAGCAAGGATGTAGGGACACCTGTCCCTCCTCAGGTAACAAGGATGTGGTGGCACCTACTCCCTCCAGATAGTAATGAGGAAGAGGCCACTGTCCCCTCCAAATAATAATGATATAGTGACACCTATCCCAACCTCCAGGTATCAATGATGTGGGGGCACCAGAACCCTTTCAGATATCGGTGATGTGGGGGGCACCTGTCCCGCCCACGATGCCCGGGGCGGAGTAACACCTGTACCCTCAGGCTGTGCCAAGCCCCGCCCCGCCGCGCGCGCCCCGCCCCCGCCGCGCGCCCCCCGCCCCGTGCACACGCCGGACACGCGCCCCCTCCCTCCCTTCCTTCCCGGCCCCGAAGGGTCGGGGCAGACAGCCCCCTTACCCGCGCGGCCCGCGTCAGGCTCAGGTCCTTCATGACCTCCTCGAAGGCCGCTGTCTCCTCTGCCTGCTTCTGGTTGTGCAGCGCGATCTTCTCGCTGAATTTCCGCGGATTGTTCGAAGTCGCCATCTTCTCGCCGCCACCTCCTCCTCCTCCTCCTCCTCCTCCACCACCTCCTCACCCCCCCCCCACTCGCCAGTGCCACCGCGCAAGCGCCGGCCGGGCCCGCGGGCGGCGGGCAGTGCGCAGGCGCCTTGGTGGTCGTGAGTGCGGCGCAGGCGTACGGGAGCGGCGCGCGGCGCGGGGGCGACAGCGCATGCGCACGCCCTAGCGGCGCGCTCGGGTACAACAGAAGAGGCGGGGGGTGAGGAGAGGCTGGAAAAAAAAGACTAGGGTTTGAGCACATGCGTAGTGAGTAGACTCCTGGCCCGCTGGACAGCGGCCGCCTGGCTATTGGGCAAGCGTGGTTCGCGGGCGGGCTGGGGCGCTGGAGCCCCCAAGGAGACCGCCGGACCCAAAACCTTCCAATTTACAAGGATGGGGCCAGCAACCCACAAGGACAGGTAGCACCCCGATGCTGAGCTGGGGCTCGGACTAGCTTAGCTTTGAGACCAATTCACGGAGATGCTCATTCATGCATTCATTCATTCAACAATATTGAGCGCCTGTATGTGCCAGGCACAGTGGGGGAAAGGCGTGAGCAAGCGGACGTGCTCCCTGACCTGACGGGGTGCGCAGTTAGGGAGGGGGACAAACACAACCAACCAAAAAATGACCCAAGAACATTTCTGATGGAAATAATTGTGATGTGGAAAATAAAATTATGGGCACCTGGGTGGCTCAGTAGGTTAAGCCTCTGCCTTCGGCTCAGGTCATGATCCCAGGGTCCTCTGATCAAGGCCCACATCAGGCTCCCTAGAGCCGGGAGACTGCTTCTCCCTCCTCTTCTGCCTGCTTCCCCCGCTGCTTGTGCTTTGTGTGTGTCTGTGTCAAATTAATAAAATATTTTTAAAAAAGAAAACTAGTAATGGACTGGCAGGATTTATTTTTTTAAGATTTTATTTATTTGACAGAGTACAAGCAGGAGGAGCAGCAGAGGGAGAGGGAGAAGCAGGCTCCCTGCTTAGCAAGGAGCCTGATGTGGGGCTTGATCCCAGGATCATGACCTGAGCCAAAGGCAGATGCTTAACCAACTGAGCCACCCAGATGCCCCAGGACTGGCAGGACATCGATGATAGGGAGGGAGGCTCAGGGCCACTACTGTCAGGGAAGTGGGGGGGGGGCGGTATTTGAGCTGAGGCCTGAACCTTGTCTGCAGCCCCCACGGTCCCAATCCCAGGCATCATCTTTAACACCTTGCTTTCCCTATCACCTTACATTTGACCAGTTTCTATTTTCTGGATCCTTAAGGCGGAAGGACCACAGGTTTGCCGTGGGGTGCTATAGGAAAGGTCCAGAAACCCCACCTAGACTAGATCCAGCACTGAAAAGGGTTACAGGGTCTTCCCAGTGGCAGGAGGGTGACCCAGGGAAATAAAAAACTTCTGACATCTAACTGTTCCTTCCAAGCGGAGGAACCATGACCACCAATATCAAAGGTTTATTTTCAGAAGGCTCCAGGGATTTCCAGGCACAAACAGGGTGGGAGCCAAGAGGGGCAGCTAGGGAATAGTGGGAAAACTCTAATTAAACAAAAAGCACACTGGAAGGAAGGAAAGAAAGATTCATTTTTTAAAAACATACTTCTTACTAGGGTAAGGGATGGCTGGAGGGGTTGCTGGTGGTGATCACAGAGGGATCACCAGTATTTTCTGAACATGCTTTTATTCACACTTTACAACTATTTGCTGAAATGTCCATATTAATTATATATATACATAGATTTTAATTTGGATTGTCCTGGGCACTACCATTACTTTATTTTATCCTTTTTGTTCTAATGCTTTTGAGTACTTTTGTGGTCTTCTAACCTTTTTGACTAACAAGCATCTGCCCTCCTCTTTTGGGTGCCAACAATCAATTGCCCTTCAGGGAACATTCTGCAATTTTCAGTCCATGATATGTAGATGGCATGGGCTTCATTACCCTCTCTCCCCACAAACACGCCTTCCCAAGTTGAAAGTCTTTACCAATCATCAGAGCCCATTGCTTTGCTTTCACGATTGGCTAGGGCAGGCGTGTGGTTCTGTTTGCCCAGTGAGATGCAATTCTGGAGTTTTTGCTTAAACCACTGGAAAGAGAAGCACCTTTTTGCTTGGATGGCTGGTTTGAAGGATAACACAAATTTGCAGTGCCAGATGTCACTACTTAAGAGAGATGTCCCAAGAGTGTGACCCTACACAGAGATAAAGAAGCAAAGTTAGAGAGACACTGAGCTCCTGGATCCAGCCATACCTGAAGCTGAACCCTCCTGGATTTTCAGTTATACGAGCCAATAATTTATTCTTTCTTTTGCTGGAGTTGGCTTGAGGTCTATTTTCTGTCTCTGGCGCTGACTAAGACCACAGCTTCTGGGAGTCAGGTGCAGAGCTGGGCATTCTACAAATACGACTTCCAGTTCCAGCCACCATCCTATAAGATTAGAGAGGAAATAGAGACAGAGCAGGAATGGCAGCTGCCTGTACCCAGTTAAGTGCCAGAGCCAGGACTAGACCTCAAGTCTGACAGCAGAGCTTGGCTTCTTTCTCCACACTGGGTTTTGTAAGGTTTAAATGCTGCTAATACATGTCAGGTGCCTGGCTCACAAGTGCTCAGAAATTTCTGGTTACCCTGATCACTTACATATGCCTGCACTAAGCCAGTTTCTGGGCAGAGAAAACAAAAAAGATTTGGTAGTAGCAGGGGTTATCAGGTCACCGAACCGGGCCATGCCCGCAGAGCAGAGGTGAAGAGCCGGTGTTCACCCTACTCACCCCCATTCACCCCACACCCAAGCAGTAACTCAATCTGTCCTAAACCCTGGTGATGAGTCAGAGGAAGCTGTGAGCCTGCTTATTGTGCAATGGCCGGACAGTGACCCAAGCCCTCCTCCCGCTCCATTGACCCCCAGTCCGGAGGAAGGCGAGGCTCAAGTGTCTGGTGACCGGGGCAGAACCCAACCCTGGCTGTTTTTGCTTTCTTCACTCATCAAAGAAAGCTGCTAACGCTCGTGTGTCCTGGGCGGGCTTCTCGGAGCAGCCCATGGTCTCTGTAAATCAGGGTGGATCTCGTGCTCCCCATCACACTTAGGAAAAAATCCACCTTTCTCCTGTCGACTCAGGAGGCCCTCATCCCCCTTCCGCCTCCCTGGCCTCTCATTCCAGCCAGTCCAACGTCCTTGCTGTACCACTTCCAGATCTCGGCATGCACTGCTGCCTCTGCTGACTGCTTCTGCATCATGGCACCCTCCACCTTCTCATCTTTCAGGTCTTTCCTCTGAGAGACCCTCCCTGAGGGCTTATTGGAAATCTGTCCCTGTGTGTGTCTCATGACCTGGGAACATCCCACTCTCTGAAGGCAGCTGTTTCCAGGGTCCTGTCTGCACCCTGCTAGACCAACTGAGACCAGAAGCTGAAAGTATGTTCACCCTACCCAAACATTCCTGGGCTTAAGTTCCCTGTCTGATGCACAAAGGACAGAAACATACCAATTCCTTAGTCTTAAGGCTTATTCTTTATCCCTTGAAGGTTCGTGTACTTTAAGCCTCATTTAAAAAAATAGATTTATTTATTTGAGAGAGAGAGAGAGAGAGCGCGCGCACAAACAGACTCCCTGCTAAGCTTGGAGCCTGACACAGGAGCTCGATCTCACAACCCATGAGATCATGACCTGAGCCAAAGTTATGAGTTGGACGCTCAACCCGACTGCGCCACACAGGCGCCCCTAAGCCTCATTTTATACTTGCTTATTCATTCTGTTTTCCTGGGTCCCCAGAGCTAACAGAAAACTAGGCACAGAGGGAGAATTAGGAAGTGTTTGTTAAGTGAATAATTTTCTGCCTGGGAAACTCCTATTCATCCCTCAAAACCCACCTCAAATACCCCCACGTCCAGAAAGTCCATCGCAATCCCTAAGGGGAGCTGTGTTCCTCCCTCTAGGGTCACCCAGCCCTGGGTCCTTCTTCAGCCAATCCCAACCCAAAGGAGCTGAGAGGGTCCAATTGTTGACTAGTTCCACTTTAATTACACAGCACATCCAAGTGTGAGCTAAGAAGTGAGTCCTTCTAAGCCACTTCCCGCTGCATGCAGAATACGGTTTTCTCTCCTCTGCTTCATAGTTCTGCCTAGCTTCCCTTGTTCCTGGCCAGCTTCCCCAGCATCAGCTCCCACTCTTCCCTTTCTCGCGTCCACCACTCCAGCCTGGCTGCGTTCTGCCACGGGCTCTCTCCCTGCCTAGAAGGCCTTTCCTCTGCATCCAGACCATCGCACTCCTCAGCATAAAGCTTCTAAATACATCCTAAATTAAAACCTAAACTCCTGGGCCACCTGGCTGGCTCTGTCAGAGGAGCACACGACTCTTGGTCTTGGGGTCGTGGATGTTACTTGAATAAATCTTTAAAAATAATAATAATAAAATAAACCTAGGGACGCCTGTGTGGCTCATTCAGCTGGGCGTCTGCCTTCACTTCAGGTCATGATCCCAGAGTCCTGGGATTGAGTCCCGTGTTGGGTTCCCTACTCGTTGGGGAGCCTGCTTCTCCCTCTGTCTGCTGCTCCCCCTGCTTGTGCGCATGCTCTCTCTCTCTCTTTGACAAATAAATCTTTAAAATAAATAAATAAAATCTTTTTTAAAATTTTATTTATTTATTTGATAGACAGAGATCACAAGCAGGTAGAGAAGCAGGCAGAGAGAGAGGGAAGCAGGCTCCCTGCTGAGCAGAGAGCCCGATGTGAGGCTTGATCCCAGGACCCTGAGATCATGACCTGAGCCGAAGGCAGAGGCTTAACCCACTGAGCCACCCAGACGCCCCAATAAATAAAATCTTCTAAAAAATAAAATAAAATAAACCTAAACTCCTGAGCATTCCTTTGTGGTCCCGCCCTTACCAATTCTCCAGCTGTGTGACAACAGAAAAGTGACTTCACCTCTCTGAGCCAGGCTGTCTGGTATTAAATGAGAACAGTGGTACTCCTTCTTGCAGGCTCTTGGGAAGATTAAATAGATAATGCATGTAAAGCACTTAGCTCAGCGCCTGCTTCCTTGCAAGCATTCAATAACTGTTAGGGAAGAAAACCCTACCTCGAGATGTTAGTTTTCGTGCCTTGCTTTTCTGCACTACCTTATATGGAATCTTAGTCAATCCGGGGTACCCACATTGCATAGAGGTGAATTCGGGCCATTGGAGCGGGAAGGCAAAGAGGAAAACCATCCAGGGCCCGTCTTTGACTTCCAAACCAGGCCCTCATCAAAGTTTTGAAAAAGCGAAGCAAGAGCCAGGTTTGATTACGAAGCAAAAGGGGAGAACCTGAAGGAAGCCAGAAATGGCCAGGCATGGAATGCACCCTTTACTATAGAATAGGAAGGGGTTTGCTGAGGACCTAGTCCCCTTGTCCCTCCATCCCAGGCTGAGTGTAGGTTAAAGGGGGAACAGGGTGGGGCTGCCAAAGAGGGTAACAAGAAGCTGGAACTAAGGGGACAGGGAACCAGGGAACAGCTTTATGGGATGGCGGACAGGGGCAGCACCAATAGTCCTTTGGCTCCCTGGAAACCACCCATGCTGAGGGGATGTCTGGGGTAGGCATTCCAATGACACCATGTTGCCCTGAGACTTGGACACGCTCCAGCTGAACTCCCCACACAGACCCCTTCCCTGCAGCCCAAAAGCCCAGGACACTTAGAGCCCCAACCTACATTATAGAAAAGGGGTTGGCCACCAGGGGGTAGACTGGCTGCAGGAGTCATGGAGCTGGCTTTTCTTTTTGGTGGCCCAGTATTTGAGTCCCCTTCCAAGTCTGGGGAGTCCCCACAGTGTCAAGTAGGCCCCACTAACAACAGAAGCCTCAAAGCCACTGGTATGACTGATCAAATGATGGGCCTCTGTCCCCCTTTGTTCCTGTGTCCCGGCCTTTGCAACACTCCTATGTAGGTCTACCTTCTTAAGTTTGAAGATACGTCCCCAGCCCTGATTCTGGATTTGACCCTGTCATCTGCTTCGGCCAAAGGCATACGGGAAGAAGAGACAGCACACGGTTTCCCAATCAGGACCTTGGAAGACTCACGTGATTCCACTTGTCCTCTGGTAGCACTGTAGAGCATGCTGGCCAGCTGCTAGTCTGAGGCTGTGGGGCAGGTGGGTCTGAGACTCCTGGCTACTCCACCCGGAGTAGAGAACACGCCCAGCCGAGGGCAGCCCAGAATAAGCCCCCTCCAGCTCAGTCACAGACACATGAGAAACAAACATCTGTTTTTGCATGCCATTGAGACATGGGGCTGTTTGTTACCCAGCAGTGGCAGCTAACACACTGAGGTCGTCCTTTTCCCCACTCTCTGGGCAGCTACAGCATTGACACAGGATGTGGGCCAGGCCAACAGGATGTTTGCGCTCAGAGCAAGTGGTGCAAAGAAGCAGCATCGAGATGGGCATCTGGTTTTTAGGGGCAGCTGTGGCTAAGTGCCAAGGGCAGGTGGCAGTGCCAATTGAGGCATCTGGAGTCCATGGTGATGGCAAAAGTGTCCTCGCCAACCAGTTCCTTGGCATGATTTCAGCTGATCACCCTGGCTGCCTCGCCCCCTAGGTTTCTGTTTTCTGAGCCTGGTTTTCCAGCCTTTCTGCCTCTTTTGTAAGGAAATGAACAGCCTTCCAATGCATATTTTTGCCATTTAAATCAGCCTGAGGCAGTTTCTGTTGCTTGCAATAAAAACCATGATTTATATAAGATGGGCAATCCCCAGCATGTTACATTTATAATTTTGAAACTGGTTGAGTTACAAGTATCAGAATATCTGACCACTAGTATCTTCAGCAACACAGGCGTTGTGATTCCTCATAAAAAGGAGTCTGGCAGTCAGAGGTTTCCATGGTGGGACAGGTGGCCCTGTGATTTTGGGGCTTTGGGAGGCGGCATCTCTACACCTCACTTAACTTGCTCCTCATGGCCACAAGATGGCTGCAGAAGCTCCTGGCATCGTGTCCTCACAGGAAGCAGTAAGGGAGAGAAGGGGGCAATAAGGCCTCTCTCTTGTCCAGAAACCCCCACCCCAGACCTCCCCTTAAAGCTTGCTGGCCAGATCTGGGAAACACGCCCAAATCAAAAACAACCCCGGCAAAAGGCGTTGCCAAGAATGGCTCAGCCAAATCCTAAATTAACCCCCGAGGCTGGGCACGCTGCTGCTGGCACCAAATCAGGGCTCTGTTGGCGAGGGAGGAGAAATGGCTGCCGGGATGGCAATAACCAGGGTCAGCCACAAGATGTAAGCTGGGGCCTTGCTGTAGGCAGGAGTGCGGCTTCATGGCCCTTTTGCTCTTGGGGTCCACAGGCAGATGGTACCCACAGACCATGGATTGGATGAAGCTCTGTTCCCACCTCCCCAGCCCAGGACCTCTCGCTTGTGTGGTAAACATTCGGACCGTGCCTCCAAGGCCAGGTGCCCCTAATAAAACCCATGCACCGAGTCTGCACCATGAGAAGCGAAATCTCCAGGGCCTGTGAGAACACAAGAGAAGGAGCTACGTTCTCGGAGACAAAGCCAGGGGCAGGTTTCCAAGCTGGCCAGGTCCGGGGCAGATTCCCACCTCACACAGCTCCCCGGAGGCCCCCTTGGCCTCTCTTGCTGCGAGGCCCCAGAAGTCACATTTGGCCTGCCTCTAGCGGGCCTGAATCCCACCGTCCCCGGAGACAGTGTTTTCCCACAGCCCGAGCCCAGGTGTGGAGGGAGGCTCCTGCCGGCTGCATCCAGGGCCTTGGTGGGGAAGCAGGCCATCTGGAAGCAGACGGGCTTTCCCCAAGCTCAGTCCCTACATGCAGTGGCTGGGCCATTCATGGCCCCAGAGCCCAGGATGAATGGTAAAGGGAAGAGATGAGGTGACAGGCTCTAGACCCCTTCAGGGTGCTCTGCAGAGAGGCCCAGGCTGGTCCAAGGGTGAGTGTGAGTGTGTTTGTGTGAGCAAGCACGTGAGCATGTCATTGGGCATATGAGCAAGGCTCCGTGTGAGCACCACTTGTGACCATGTGAGTGTGCATGTCACAGTGCATGAGTGCAGGTGTGCATGTGAGCTTACGCCTGTGCGTGCATTTGTGTAAGCGTGTGTGTGCAAAGGCATGTTCCGCCTTTCTCTGAAGGACACAAACGTTCACAAACTGAAGATTCAAGCCAGTTTCTGCTAAATTAAAAACAGCTTTTTCGTGTTTAAAGTTTACAATACGAAAAATAATTTTCCTTTCTTCCGGCGGGGGGGTGGGTGGGTGAAGAGGGAGGGGCAGGGGGCCCCTGAGAACATTCCATGAACCAGCCCAGACAGTTATGCACAATCGACCCGGTTAGATACGGCAGAGCCCCCCGAACCCCACCCCCCGCACCGGCACCCCTGCCAGCTCATTGGGGACAAGATGTTCTGAGGTGTGAGCTGATCTGGGGGGACTTGCAGCTGGCAAAAGATTCTCACTGCCCCCCTGAAGGGGCCATGCCTCTAGCAGGGAAGGGTTCTCTTTGGGGGAGCTCAGGTTGGTGAGGGGGGGTGGATGAAAAGGGACTGGAATGTTCTGGTAAGTCCCCAAGGGCTGCTGCTTTCGTTTCAATGCCCCTGGCAGCATGGGCTCCTTCCTGGTTCCCAACCAAGTTTTTATTTCAATGCCGCCCCCCACCCACACATCCAGCCTTCCTCTGGGGCCCCAATGGCCACTGCACAGGAGCACCAGGCCTGAGGGTGCATTTTGAGGGTGATCCTGGACACCTCCCCTCTCAGAAAGCCGTCCATGAACAGGAGGCTTTCTCTACCAACATATAGCCCAGTTCGCGGCGAGGCCAGCCACGGGAGCAGGGGTTGGGGGCAATTCACAGAGCTCTTACGCCCATATGGAATGGTGATGACTTCGTGTTTCTTTTAGGACCTGCCCTGCGTCTCCCCCACCATGCCCTCCAGGGAGAGGGGCTCCCCAGCTCCCCCATCTCACACCCCAGGACTGAGTAGATGGAGACAACCTGCCAGGAGCTGGGGGCTGTCTGGTGGCAAGGGGCCAAGCCACCAGGCCCATGGAACAACCTGGAGAGAGTCTCTCCAAAGGCCACCCAGCCCAGGGCAGATTTGCCCTCTGTCTTCCAGGCACCCAGTAGGAGTTCTGGCCATACATCTCACTGCCCCACACCCCTGAGCCGAAGGCCAGCCCCCCTTCCAGCTCCCCCACAATGCTAGAAAAGGGCAAACCACATAGAGGACATGAGGAATCTGTGACCCATCAGGCCCCACAAGCTCAGCGCTGGGCCTGCTCCATCTTTTCACCAAAACATTTTTATTCAATGAAGGAAAATACTAGGAGACGACATCTGCTAAGATAGGAGGTTAATTCTTTACACGGTGAGTGGGTCACAGAGACTCGACATCAATCGTGCATTAGCAGCAAGAGACACTTTAAGTTGCCCCGAGGGTAAAAATCCCATTTATAAGACAGTAATGACGGTGCCTTAAAAAAAGCAAAACAGAACCCCCCCACCCAAAAAAGTAATAAAAATGAACAGCTTTAGAGCTTTGACACCGAAACAAATGTGGCCAGAGATGTCGCGAAGCCCTTAAAAGAACAGGCCACACCACTCGCCTGACTTCCCTTGCTGAGGGGGCCCAGGCAGGCCTAGAGGCATGACCACCAGCACACAGAACAAGGCAGGCGTGGAGGGCTGGAGAAAGTGAGGGAAATAAAAAGTAAGAGACCTTTAGGAATGCAGACACACTGTGAGTTCTAAAGCAGGTGTCCCCCTTGAACCAGGGGGCGAGGACGGGAACGGGGCCATCTCAGCCCGCTCCTCCTCAAGGCCCCACGAGACGCCCAGCACCAAATGGAAGGCTGGGCGATTGTGATGACTGTCTCTGAGAGCTGGGTATGTTTTTTCCTTCTGAAAGTGGACAACCGCACATACTGAAGGTATTGGGACTGAGAACAGGCATGGAGACAAATGCGAAACTCTCCTCCAAGGCCACCCTCCCACCCACCCCAGCAGCCTGGGCTTGCTGGAGGCAGAAACATGCCCACCCTTGAGGTCAACCCTGAGCTGGGTGCTTCCCTGCCACTTCACCAGCTCCTAGAGGTCCATATGTTAGAGTTTGGGGGTGGTGTTTATTTTAAAAAATAGATGGTGCAAGAAACTTGGGAGGGGGGGCAGGGCGCAAACCAGGGATTTGGGGATCGATGTTAAGGAGCTCATATCCAAATGTCTGAGGCCCCCAAGCTGGGAGAGGAGAGAAGTGGGGCAAAGCCACACAACCACATCTCAAAGGAGACCCCGATTCCCTCCATGAGCGGGGTCATGGGGCAGGTAAAGAAACCTCCTCAGGTGTGACTCTGCTGCCACGACACGTCAGCCTCATCGCTGGCAGCCTCCCTCAGTGGGCACAAAGCCAGGATCTGCTCCGGGAAAGAAGGAGGGACCCCAGGAGGGGGCCTTATCAATGCAGCAGGCCCCAAGGCGTCAGCCCCCACCACATCAGCCACGGGCCAGGGGTGGTTCTGTGGCTCTCCGCCCCAGTGTGCGCTCAGCACACCCCTCACAGAGACAGCCTGAGGCTGGCCCAGCTCCCGGGGTGCCGTGAGCTACCTCCTGGTCCCTGACTGGGGCAGCAGGACAGGGGCACAAGCGATGCCCGCGAAGGACTCTGGGAAGTGCAGGTCGCGCTCCCACTCATCCGTCTCCGTGTTATACACCTGTACGATGCCCGTGACGTTGTTGAGGCGCCAGTTGTAGCCCCCCACGATATAGATCTTCCTATCCAGAAGGCAACAGCCAGCCTCCGACTGGCCAGCCCGCATGGGGCTCACACTGGTCCACTGGTCTGTCTCAGGCACGTAGTACTCCACCGCCAGCACGTCAAAGCAGCGGTCAACGTGGTCCATGCGGCCCCCAAGGGCATAGATGCGGCCGCCGGCCCCCACCATGGCATGGAGCACGCGGGGCTCGCTCATGGGGGCCTTGAACTCCCACTGGTCGGTGGCAGGGTCGTAGCAGTGCAGCGCCTTCTTGTCCTCCACGGAGATGCCGTAGCCGCCAGAGATGTAGAGGCGGCCCCCTGCTGAGGCACCCGCGTGGCCCCAGGTACGGCGCTTCAGAGAGCAAGCGTAGCCCCACTCATTGCGCCGCGGGCAGTACCGCTCGACCGAGGCCAGGCTGCCCGCCCGGTTGCGGCCACCCGTGGCGTACACCATGCCGCAAAGCACGTTCAGCTGGAACTGGATGCGGCTCTCCTGCATGGCCTGAAGGCGCAGCCAGCGGTTCCGGTGCGGGTCGTAGCGGTAGCAGGCGTCCACCGCGCCCTCGCCGCTGCGGTACTGCAGGTGCTGGCCCCCGGCCACGTACACAAAGTTGTCGAGGACGGCCACACACGTGTGGCTGCAGCCCACCTCCATCTCGGTGAGTTCCCGGAAGTGGCGGGCGCCCGGCTCAGGCAGCTGGTACACCTTGCTGCTCACAGAGCGGTCGCTGTCGGTATAGGGCGTGCCCCCAAAGGCCACCAGGGAGGGCACGTCGGAGCGCACAACCGTGCGTGGGGACTGCATCTCGTGCTGCCGGAAGGGTAGCACCTGGTAGTTGAAGGCCTCCAGCAGGTACTGCCGGCACAGCACGTCCTCCACCATGATGTCCAGCGTCTGCACGCTGTCCACCAGGTCCGACGAGCGCATGAGCGGGAAACGGATGTGGCAGAGCACGTGGCTGGCGCGCGGCCGCCGGGCCGGGTCATGTTGCAGCCAGCGGACTGCCGCACGGAACAGGTCGATCTCCGCACAGCTCTGCAGCCGATTGCTCTGCAGGAAGAAGACGAGGCGCTCCAGCGGGAGGTGCAGGAAGTCCTCCTCCTCCGCGATCTGCAGGAAGTGCTGGAAGGTGAAGGCATCCACAGACTCCTTGAGCGAGGCCAGGCTGAAGGTGGTGGCCATGTGGCCGATGTTCAGGCAGGTCTCTACACTCATGGCGGCCTTAAGGAACTCCTCGCACAGTTCCACCACGGGCAGCATCTGCAGGAAGACCGCCGCGCCCAGCACGTCCTGCACGCAGTCCAGGTCTAGAGTCACCTCAGCACTATAGGCAAAGTCGATGATGTGCCGTAGGCCACGGGCAGACACACCCTTCAGCTCGATGACGTCCTGGCTCGCCTCCCTCATGCCACCCGTGAACATGGCCCTGAAGTTCAGAAACACAGCATGTGGGCTTGGGGTTGCCAAGGGGGCCTCATGGCCACCCAGGAATAGACTGGCCCCTGGACACCACAAGCAGGGCACAGCCAACCAGGGGAAAGAGTCCAGATGCTCATTAAAGACACGTAGAAGAGAAAAGAAGGATTTTTAATCCACCCAAGCCATGTGTCTTCCTACAAACAGCAGCTCCCCCCTCAGCCCCTCTGTGTGGGGGTACGTCCAGCCTACCCAGAGGTGTGGAGCACTGGCTCAGAGAGAGGGGACCGGGGGGACCACTCATGGCGGGGCAGGTACAGGAGGGCAGGAAAAGGCCAAACGTTGATTTTGGCCATGAGGCAAGTGCCAGCCCCACCTTGGCACCCAGCCCTGTTAAGACCACACACACAGCAGGCTCAGGAGAGGGTGGGGACCCCAAGAACACTGGGCACCATGGTTCTCAGAGGCCAGCCCCTCACCAGCACCAGCAGACACATGTGGGCATGTGGCTCCACCACCCCGAGCCCAAGTCTCAGTCCCATCACCCACAGAAGGGGAAGGGGTGAGGGTCCCCAGCTCAGAGCACCCACTAGGAGGCCTCACCAAGGTCACTGTCATCTCTAAAGAGAGGCCCAGACAGGAAAGCCCTCCGAGAATGGCCTACAGGAGCCCTAGTTCACTGTGAGACATCCCCCACCCCCAGTGAGTGAGTGACACTAGCTGTCAGCCTTTCTGTCCTGCTCTGGCAAGTGGTGTTAATGATGTGAGCACCAGTTCGAGAAACAGGACCTGGGTCACAGCACCCTCCAGCCTTTGGGGGAGCCCCCATCAGGAAGAGGGGCAAGAACCCCAACACCCTCTGGGAGTGCATAAGAGGTTCCTCTCATGGGGCAAGCACATATTGTGATGGCCGACCCAGGAGAAGGAACCTCCTTCATCCATTCATCCAACAGATGCCTGTCCCCCAGTCACACACCCAGTGTGGCCTGGGCTCAGGTCCCAGAGTGGGGACAGCTGAGCTGGATGCTGCTGTGGGGCCGCCAACTAACAACTGCCCAACACTCTGAGCAAGGGCACCATGGAGCCTTCTAGGAGCAGCACTTGGGCAGCCCCTCGGACCCTGCCCCTTCTTGTCCCCATGAGTCCCATCAGCCCATCGAAGGCAGAGGCAGCCACGGCGACGGGAGGGAGCTTTGCCTTTTAAGGCCTCGCCGGCTGCAGTGCCAGCGCAGAGGAGCCTTTAAAGGGCATTTCTGGCTGGGCCGGCCCACCCGTCCCCAAATCCAGAATAAAAATAGACACGGCGCCCCAGATGGCTTGGCTGCTCCGGCTCCCCAGAACAGCCTTGTTGAGCCTGGGGGGTGGGAGGCTGGGGGGCGCACCAGGCAAGCCGTCCCAGCCTTGCCACCCTAGCCTCGAGGACCATGCAGCCCTCGGAATGCACCTAAGCTGGGGCTCTGTGAGACAATCTGAAGGGGCACCCCAGCCACCACTGGCAAAGCAGGGTCAGAAAGCCACCCCTAGGACAGCACCCCAGCTCTCTCTGGCAGGGTCACAGCCTGGCAGGAGGAACTGGCCAGCTGGTCACTGAGGAAACGAGGGAGACTGTCCTTAGCCCATGACAGTCCCCAGCTGGTGAGAACGGCCCTAGTCCTGCTCTAAGGGGCCCTCACTCCCCCACACAGCCCAGCACAGGGAAGGGGATTTTAGGAAAGGGCTCTCGCAGCAGACTGACCAGTACACCCAGGAAGGCCTCACCTGTTGTGAAGGGACTACAACACAGCCTGGCATGCATGGGGACCCCCATCTGGGCGTCCTTCCTATTCCTCAGCCTGAGTACAGGAACCTATGGAGGCAGAGACTTGTGTCTGTCTTATCTCTATTGGATCCCCACGGCCAAGCACAGGGTCTGGTACACACAGGTGTCAAGTAAAGACAGAATGAAAACAAGGCCAAGCCCTGCTACTCCCCCAGGGCAGAAGCAGCTAATTGGGTGCCAGGGGCCACCTCTAGCCCCCAGGCATGTTCCGCTTGCCTACACCATGTCCCCCAAAAGTCGGAGAAAGTTATAAACCTAGAAAAAGCTTCAGATTTACTGAATATGTGGCCAACACCAGCCACATTCCCTCACAGCCATCCTGCCTGGTGCTGAGGTCACTCCCTCTTAGCTGGGGGGGTCGGGGGGGCACTCTCCAGCCTGCCCCCCGAGACCTGGGCTCACCTGAAGTAGTCGCTGCAGGCGGCCAGGACCACCTTGTGTGCGTGGAAGGTCTCTCTGTTGATGGTGAGTACAACGTCCAGCAGCTGGCCCTGGGCACGGAGGGCAGCAAGGCCCTGCAGGAGGCTGGTGCTATGGCTGGGCGCTGAGAAGGTGCACTTGAGAGCTCCATTTTTGTCAGCCATGCTGCAGGAGAGCAGAGGTGGGGGCTGAGCTCAGAGGCCTGAGTTCTGTCTAATCTCTGCCCAGTGACATTGGGCTGGTTCACCTGGGCTCTGAAGCTGCCCCAGGCACAGGCAAAATCACCAGAACTGGCCCTGGAGAAGCAGACACAAAACCAGGGTCCCCATCTCATTAGCCACCTGCCTGGCAACTGGCCTTGGCAAGGGACATCACCTCTCCAGCTTCCATTTGCCACCTGTGAAAGGGCCAGGGTTTCTCCTAGGATCTGAGGAGGCTCTAATGCCCATTTTGGTTTTTAATTGAGCTAGGATTCACATCACGTGGAATTCATAGTTGTTGTTGTTTTTTTTTTTAATTTTATTTATCTGACAGAGATCACAAGTAGGCAGAGAGGCAGGCAGAGAGAGAGAGGAGGAAGCAGGCTCCTCGCTGAGCAGAGAGCCCGATGTGGGGCTCGATCCCAGGACCCTGGGATCATGACCTGAGCCCAAGGCAGAAGCTTTAGCCCACGGAGCCACCCAGGCGCCCCATGAATTCATCGTTTTAAAGTGAACAATTCAGTGACATTTAGTACATACACAACATTGCACAACCACCGCCTCTAGCTAGTTCCAGAAAATCTCCATCCCCTCAGAATAAGACCCCATCAGCAGTCTCTCCTCACCCCCCTCTACCAGACCCCACACCAGCCCCTCGCAACCACCAATCTATCTTCTGTCTCTGGATTTGCTTCTTCTGGACACTTTGCATAAATGGAGTCAGGTACTGTGTGGCCTTTCGCATGGGGCTTCTCTCGCTCAGCATGTCACGAGGCTCACCCAGGTTGTGTCGTCCTTCTCGTGGCTGAGTAATATTCCATAATGTGGATAGACCAAGTCTCCGTGTCACACCACTGCCCCCCCATGCCCTAGCAGGCCGCCCCCAAGGGCAAAGCCCTTGTCTGTCCCCTGCAGGGGGTGAGGGTGGGATTAAGGGGCTGGCACGGAGCCCCAGCGTGGCTGTTGAGGAGGAACCTACAGCTTCGAGGGCAGCTCTGGTCCCCAGGGTCGGGGGGCGGGTCACAGGCCAAGAGAGGCTCACCGTCTTGGAGGCCCAGCTACTTGGACACCTGCCCAATGAGCCCCTTGTGCTCAGCACCCCAGGGGAGGGCAGCCACACAACCACAAAGTCATTTTCCAAAGACTTTGGCTCTGGGGTCTACTTGACTGTCTAATGGAAGCTAAAAGCCCATTGGTCCTACCTCCCAAGGATGAGGACACAATAAGTAGCTTGTAAGACCAGAGCTATAAGACCACACAGCAGGATTTGAACCCAGGCTCAGGATGGGACAGAGTGGGTGGGATCTCCCTGTCATGGCCAATGAAGCGGGCAGGGGGTGAGTCTCAGCAAATTGTGGGGAAGCCACAAAACCAAGAATATCTACCCTAAGAGGATGGGTTTGCCTATCAGGGTAGTTCAATGGGGGGATGGAGACACGTTAAACAGAGATTGCTGCACCTCAAAATAACCGTTCAGGAGGCAAAGGTCTTCTTAGAACAAACAATGAACTTTAAAAAAAGAGAAGAGGTGGAAACAGCCCAAGTGTCCACCGAAGGGTAAGTGGGTAAACACAGTGTGGTCATCCACACAACGGAATAGTCCTCAGTCATAAAAAGGAATGAAGCTGATTCACACTACAACGTGAATGAACCTCAAAAACATCACACTGAGTGAACGAAGCCAGTCACGCGAGGGCATAAACTGTACGATTCCTTTTATATGAAATGTCCCAAACAAGCAAATCCACAGAGACAGAAAGCAGATTCGTGGTTGCTGGGCTGCAGGAGGCGGGTGGGGGAGTGACAGCTAATGGGCACAGGGTCTCGTCTGGGGGTGAGGGAAATGTTTTGGAACTAGATAGAGATGATGTATGCACAACACTGTAAATGCACGAAATGCCACTGAATTGTTCACTTTAAAATGGTAGATTTTATGTTATGTGAATTTCACATCAGATTAAATAAATAAGACTAAACCAAAGGATATCTGAGCTTTCTCAGGTCTGCATAAAACCCTGCCATGGCCACCTGCCATGGCCCTCACCTCCTCACAGTATATGAGGACTTCTATTCCCCCCTTGCCCTGCTCACCCCCACATCCCCTCCCCTCCAGCACCACTATCCCCTCTGCTGTTTTGTCTTGAAAAACTGGTTGACTATATTATATTAAAGAATGAATGGTTTAGGAGGCCCTATTACATCACTTCAACCCCCGAACACAACAGGAGGGAACAATGCCATCACCTCTAGGGTCAGGCCACTGTGGAGTCAAGAACCCCCACCAGGACTCTCCCAGCCCATCCCTCACCCACTCCAGGCCAAGGCCAAGTACTCTGCTCTCTCCCCACGGCCTCCAGCTCTCTGGAACTTGCTTTCCCATTCCTGGGACTGACGCCTGCCCACAAATGAGGGCCAGGAATGTGGGCACTGGTCTTTCCAAGAAAGCAGGAGAAAGAAGGCTCCTCAGCCCTCACTGTCCAGCAGCTCCCAAAACAATATTAGGGACAGAAGAGCTGATGCCAAACACAGGGCATACTGTCGGCGCTCAGTCAATGCAGCTGCTGCCGGCTGACGGTCTCTGCCCTGCGTAGACCACCAGCTCAGTGGCTCCTCCACAAGAGCCTCAGGAAAAGGGGGCAAACCAACCAAGGGCCAGAGGAGCTGCAGGGTCCTGGGGTGCTGACCACAGGCCTGCAAGGTACTCAGGGTCCTGGTGTGGGAGGAGAAGGGGACATGGGACATGGCATGGGGGACACGGGACACGGCAGGGGGACATGGTTGCACTTGGCAGACCTCCCACCCATGGGAGGCTGTAGCGCATGCTTCAGAACTCAGCACCGCGCTCCCCTGGGCCAGTAATGCTGGGATGCTGGTGGTGCCGGTGGCCAGAGCCCGGGTTTGCCCAGAAGATTTGGCATACAGCCCTCCTGAAGGCCACAGAGGCCCAGAAGGCCCAAGTCGCTAGTTTGGTCTGGTTGCCTCTCCCTGCCAGGTGGAGGGGATGCCCACCTCACATGCCCCCGTTCCCCTCCCATATTGTTACGTCCAGACCGCCGTGCCTGACCCGGCTGCTGCTGGAAATTCAAGTCTCTGTTCTTCCAGTTTCCCACAATCCACCCACAAAGGGAATGTTGCTGGTTCACAGACCCTCGGGCTTCAAAGTGCACCCGTCCTCTGGTCAGGGCTGTCCTGCAGCATACAGCTCTGACTGGGATGTCTCCAGAAGGGCTTCCACTGGGTCTTCTCACCAACCCCCCCAACAGGCCTCCAGACCGCCTGAAATAAGCCCACATGCCATAGGAACCTCTAAGGACCCTTGAGGTGCTCAGGTCTGAGCCCCCACCCCCTGCCCTCCTCTCACTTCACTGGCATTGTCAGCCCCTTGCCCCATGGGTGGGAACACACAGAGTGAACGAGATGGAGAGGCCTTGCCCTCACTGGCTGCACAGTCTGGGGAATGGAGACCCAGAGAGGTCAAATCATCCAGAAGAGGCTTCACATCGCAGCTCTGAGCGTCCCACAGCTGGGGAGGGGAGAGGAGCCTAGAGCAGAAATGTGCAGAGGCCAGAAAGTTGGGGTGTCCCCAGCCCTGCCACCCCCACTGTTAGACAGTGACACCCAGCCTCTCCCTTGGAGCAGAGGGCTTGGCTGCATCCTGGGTGTTGGCCCCAAAGGCCTGGCTTCCACAAAAGGCCTACCCTGAGAAGCCCACCCTCTTCCTATAGCCCCACCTGGGGCCAGGCCAACACCAAGACAGCACCGGGAACCACCTTCCCCCGTGCCACAGGGCCCTACTGCCAAACGCCGGCACTCGACCCCTTTGTGAAGCACAGTGGCCTGGAGGCCAGGGACAGCTGGTGCGACCTCTTGGGGCCTCCCCAGCAGGCCCAGGGAGTGGAGAAGAGGCATATCTCAACCTTCACCATGCGTGTGAATAACCAGGGACCACATCAAGACCCAGACAGGATTCAGCAGGTGTGGGCACCCTGGGGATGGCAGTACCATTCTCCATAGACCCCACTCCACATTGCAGAGGCTGGGGGGTGTGAGAAGGTGACACTTAGACAGCATCAACATCCCACCTTCCTAACCAGGATCCCTCAGAATCCCAGACATCCAGAGCCTGGCCCTAAGCAGAGTGTTTCAAGGTTGGTCCAGGACGCAAAGGTGGGGAGATGCAGCTAAGTGAGTGAGACACACTCCTCCAGGAAGCCTGCCAGGGCCACACCACAGCCCTTGCTCCATCAGGCTACTGGTGTGAGAGGCAGAGGGCAGGATTCCAACCCCTGCTCTGCCATCTGTCAGCTCTGTGACTTCAGCACATACCCTAGTCCTCTGGATCTTCACTTTCTTGTCTGTCAAATGGGGCACGCAGAAGCACGGATGTCACAGGGTTGCAGTGAGGTTCCCCCTTGTCCCCATCACCTCCTGGTAAATGAGGGGCCGCAGATATTTCCCTTGGCTTCCCTTTGGGCTGAGAAGGTGGCATGGCCCAGTGAGGGGCTGCATCCCGCCGCCACCCATACAAGCCACCCACATGCCCCTGAATGGTGCCAAGTGCTTAGAAACTTGAAGCTTGGAACCACCCACAGAGCACTGGCACATGGCAGGTCCTCTCTGTGGACACCTTGCCTCATAGATTTTGTACATGTGTCCCCCCACACACACTCCAGTCTTCGCCATTTTGCTTTCAGCTAGCTTCATTTTTTTTCTTAGAAGTTTCTGATTGATTATGAGGCAAGGCCAAAAGACTTTATGTGCTTTCCTCCAAGCTCCAGGGACTGGCATGCACACACATGCTTCCACCAGAAGAAAGATTTCATACCAGGGGCAACTTCATTCTGGAGCCAGTTGGTTCCTGGACATATGTCTGCCATGGTCCTCCATATATAAAGAGCACCAAAAAATCAATATAAAACCAGCAATCTCACAGAAAGATACACAAAGGATGTGGGCTGATGGTTCATAGGAAAGGAAGCACACCTGACTGAAGAGACCTAAGAGTCAGCATGGCTCAATATAAGGGAAGCCCACTCAGCAAGGGAGTGGCTTCACCCCAGGTGAGCAGAAGCTTTGGCTGTGTGGCAATAGACACTCAACATCAGTTCCCAGTGGGAGTGTGAAGTGGAAGAATCCCCAGGAAGGCAGTTCAACAGAGCTAGCAAAATTCTAAAGCCTCACATCTTTGATCCAGCAAGTCTGGTGAGATTTATCTCAGGGATACTTACATATGCAAGATGATGGATCCAGGAGGATATTCACCAAATACCGTTTCTGGGGGCCAAAGATGAGAAACAAGCTAAACACCTTCCAAAGGGGTATAAAGAATTATCGTACCTTCTGACAAAGGGCTGACCTTCAGCTGAGCACAGAGGCCATGCACACTCCAAGCATGAAAATGCTCCCACCCAGGAGTTAGGACATACCTCACCCGGAGCCCCCAACCAAGTCCACTCCACTTACAAGGTATGAGGCCTGAGATACACTGTGGGGAGGAAATGGTCCCTTTCTGTACATACCTCATCCTCCTCCAGGCCCTTCTCCTCATGCCCCTGGCAAGGCTCACAGTACCCAAGAGGTTGTTTTTCCCCTCTCATCTCACAGATGGCACAGTTGTCCCTGAAGCCCCCATCAAAACCCCACACACACCTCACAGCCTCTGGGGAGCTCAGGGAAGGAGGAAGGAAGCCAGCAGGGGCTGGAGTCCCCAGGACAGACAGGCTTGGCTAGGCGGAGGTGGGCAGGAGGAGGAGGGAGGGCTGAGGCCTGGGACCGATGACTAAGGGAAGGACCCATTACTCAGGCCAGCCCAGACAGGGGGCGGCCGGCACGGCGGGGCCACGGGCCCCCAGGAAGGCGGCGGCGGCAGCCCTGAGCCTGTCCGAGTCTCCAGACGGCCACCCGAGCCACGGTCACCCGCACTGAGTCATCGGAGCCAATGCGTCAGCAGCCGGGTCAAGACGTCTCTGGAGGCCGCTTACTGCCGCCCCAGCTGCACCCTTGGCCTGGATCTGGCCTCTGAGGGGCTATGTGTGCCCCCTCAGGCCTGGCCTGGGCTCAAGGCTGTCCTGACCCCCTACTCCCATAGTGCATCCCCTACCACTGTCATTAGGCACCCCTGGCCAGGTCCAGGCCTGTGCTGGACGTGGGGACACAGCCACTGCATCCCTTGGAGTTTCCCCTACACCAGGGCTAATGTAAAGTGGGACTGGGTAGGGTAAAGACCCCTGAGTGGACCACCCATGGCAAGACGTCCACAATCCCCTGGGGGTCCTCAGATGGCCAAGCCCTTTGCCCATGTTGTCTCCAGCTCCTGGTTGGCACCCAGTGTGGGCTCCTTCCCCCCAAAACACCAGTCCTTCGTGGGGTCACCCCCAAAACACCATGGGCTGGAATCTTTGTTTGATGGTCTGCTTTAGGGGGACCCAGCCCAAGAGAAGATGTCCAAGTGGGGGAGGCCACAGGAAGGGCAGGGCCACACCAACTGCGGTTCCCGTACCCCAGTGACAGGGCCCCACAGTGGAAGTGGGGGCTGCCCTGGAAGCAACACCTGGTGGGGTGGGTGCTCCCCAACTCCTGCCCTCCTCTGGCTGCTGGCCCTGGTCTCCATGCTTGGTTTCCCAACCCTACAGGAAAGATCTGAAGCCCCGGAACAGCTCTTTTCATTGGAATGTCGAAAAAAAAAAAAAAAAAAAAAGGCAAGGCAAGAACAAGAAAGAATTTCATGGAAACATTTCTTTGGGGTTTTGTAAAATCCTTTCCCACCCCCACATGGAGCCCAAAGCTCGGGCCAGAACAGAGTCTGACGGTATTGCCCCTTTAACATACTGTTCTGACATGCAAATTCCCTCACTTCCCCTCAAAACGGAGAGCACTTCCACTTTCAAAGCCAATTTTGGTTTTATTGTCCATGTGGCTCGATGGAGCACAGCAGCGCAGCACAGCTGGTTGGCTCACACCCCGGCCGAAGTCGTACCAGGGAGCTCCAAGCCGCTCCACCCGAGGGTCCCGGCTTCATCAGCAGGGAAGATGCTGCAATTCATGGGAGAGAGAGGGGACAGAGACCCAGAATGAAACGGGGAGGGAGACCGGAGAAAGGGGGGGGGCGGCAAACAGAAAACCAGAAAAAGGGGGATAGAGACCCAGAGAGGGAGACAGAACCCAGAGGCGGGGTGGGTGGAGAAGCTCTGGCGGCCAGCTGGTCCACCCCTCTGCCCTATTTCACACAACACCCTCCCCCTACCCCCTGTCCTCCAGCCATACTGGAAACTTCTCTGCCTTCTCCCTCCCATCCACCTCTGACTCTTAACAAGGCAGGCCCACTGACTGAGCGTGTGCCAGGTGGCCAGGCGTGGTTCTTCACATGCAACTTCATGAATCCCACTCCAAGACAGGGAAACTGAGGCCCAGGACAGCCCCTCCAGTCGCAAGCAGCTCCAGCACTGGCTTCTACTTCTTGCTCTACCACAACCTGCTGACTGCTGAGCCCCAGGCGCTGGCTCCTAGGCACGCAGTTCCGTGGGTAAAAGTGCATCTGAGCTGGAGTCCCATATGCCCCACAAAGGCAGACACCCCCAGCTACTGTTGCCACGGTTACCACAATATTTCACAGCTCTGGGTACTGTGCTCCCAGCCCAAAGGATAGAATCACCATGTTCTGGCACCTTGCACGGGCCCTCAAATGTTCAGGCTGGCCGGCAGCCCCCATGCTCACGTCAGTGTGCTTTCTCTTGGGACTGCTCACCAGAGGCAGGCCCGCCCTCCTCACCCCTCGAAGGGCAACAGGCCCAGGCCTGGGGCTGTCCCTCCTGATAAGGGCTTGATCCCTGGGCTCCCAGGAGAACAGACAAAAGACCAGGGCTTCTGAGTGGACAAGCATGGAGCCCAGCAGCAGATGAAGGTCCTCACTGCAGTGGCCCCACAGGCCAGGACACCAAAGCACTAGCAGAGATCCAGGGGGACAAAGACTCAGAGAGCAAGGGACTGAGACCCAGACAGACGAAGACAGACAGCCTGGGGGGAAGGAGACAAAGACCTAGAAAGGGAGAGAAGAAATCCAGCCAGGGCCCCTGGATCCCAGGTGCCCCACCAAGCCTGGGCCCCTTCTATGCCATCAGTGGTTGTTTATTTCTCATTCCTGCTCATCATGCTATTTTTCCCCCCACATCTTCTGAGATAATTTTCAACAGGAGGCCCAGAGCCAAAGCTTATCTGTGCACCCGTGACTGGATCTATGCCAGGAGGGCAGGTGCACCAGGCCGATGGACAGGGGCAGAGTCTCATCCGCTCCCTCCCACCCAACTGCCTCCAAGCGCCAGAGGCGTGGGCACAGCCACAGCCCTCTGAGTCCGTCCTGGAAACACGCTGCCTATGGAGACGCCCTCCCAGGGTCCTGCAAAGAGCCCCAGGCCACACTTGCTCACTTCACCTTCTTCATGGCATCACCACTGCAGCCATCTCCCTATATGTATATCCTTGGCTTCTGCCTGTCTGGGCTCACCAAACAGTGACAGGGTGACAGAAGAGAGGGGGTGTCAAAGAGTTCCCAGTAGGAAGTAACCATGCCCCCTGCAGGGCCCGGGGGCTGGCAACTCAGAGAGCCCCCACGTGACAGCCAGGGAGCCTAAGGGTGGAAAGGTCATCAAGACAGGCAGGCAGAGGTTCTGGAACCCCCATCCACCTTGAAAGAACCATCCCGAACCCTCCCAAGGACTAAGAACCCAGCATGGTGAGAGAAGTAAAGCTTCGCGGGGCTTGAACTCATGACCCTGAGATTAAGACCTGAGCTGAGGGCAAGACCCTAGCCAACTGAGCCACCCAGGGGTCCCGAGAAGTGAACTCTTCAGGGCTGGGAGTAGTGGCTGGGGTCTGCCCCCGCATAGCACAAGCCTCACAACGAGGCCCCGTCAAGCCCACCCAGGAGCCCGCCCAAGATTCCATGTCCACAGAACCTGGACTAGTCTAGGTGCCAGCTCCACTCAAGGCAAGCCCTGCCAGCTCGGTTGTCCCGCTCTTCTATGACAGGGACAAACCACATGGAGCCTTGCATTCCCCAAATATTCAGTGGGTCACAATCAGAACTCTGCAGACACTGCCCATCTCCCACCTGCGCAAGCCAATAACGTTGAATCCCATCACTCTCCCACCTCAGTGCCCCGTGATCCTCCACAGCCTCCTTCTTCATGGGCCACTGTCAGCCCAGTGTCCCACAAGCTGGGCTGTGACCTCCTGCCTGGGCCCTGTGCCATCACTCCAGCCTCTGACTAAGCCTAGGGCATACAGGGACCTGACCACTGCTGGTGGACAGGAAGACACAGGGGCAGCACTCCTCCAATCCCCAACCTGCCCCACTCTGGCCATTTCTCAAGCCGAGAAAGAAAAGTGGACTTCCAGAGCCTACCTCCCTCACCAGCAGCAAGCTCTCTGCCTTCACAATACCTCCACCCCTCCCTGCCCTGCAGAATGAGCACCTACTCCATGCAGTGCTGTGGGCCAGGGTTGTACAGATGTGGCTCCCAGCTCACCTCCTGGTGGGCAATATGGAAAGGAGGATACCACTATTATCAAGATGGGGACACTGAAGCACAGAGAGGTTCGGGCACCCACCCAAGGCCACACAGCACACAAGAGGCCCTGGCTAGTGCCGGCCTTTCTGTAGCCTCAGATGGATAGGCCCCATATCACTTCTGTGATACAGATGGGGAGACCAAAGCTGGCCTGAGACCACTCTCCAAGGGCACTGAGCCATGACTGCATATAAAGCTGGCCAGCGGGAAGGGCAGGATGTGGCTCCTCGATGTGGGCAGGGCAAGGATGTGGACTATCCCACCAACCCTCCAGCCACTAGGAGGGACACAATCCCACTCTGCCAGGTCACCCTGCAAGAGCCTCACCCAGGCCCCTGTGTCTCTCTGACCCCAGCCCAGCTCTATTTGCCTTCCCTCTCAGTGCTCCATCTGGTGCACCATCCGTTTCCAGCCTAGCTCTCCAAGGCTGAAACAGGAGCCTCACCAGGAAAGGACAGGGCAGGTTCCGTCTCCTGCTGTGTCCCAGCACCTGGCACCACGTGCTCAGAGCTGTCATGCCCACTGACTGGTGGGCTGAATGGCTGAGTGGGTAGGTGAGTAGACGGAGGGATGGATGGATGGACGGATGGATAGGTGGGTGGAAAGGGAGGTAGATGGATGGGTGAGGTGCCAGGTGGATGGTTGATGGTTACCAGGTGGCAGTATGGGCTGGCTGGAGCCTGATTCATATCTCTGCTCGCTGCAGATATACACTGCAAAGATCTGCTCTCTTCATCCCCTCCATGCAACCTTCTGGTCCAAGTTCTGGGACTGGGTATGTTATCCTTTGGGCTCAATCCGGGAAGCACTCAGCAGGATTTTTTTCTAGAATGTCCTACCTCCACACTTTGTTCATACTGTTCCCCATATTGAAGGGCTGACTCCTCCTGTCCCCCGACCCAACCTTCCTCCTTATGCCACACTTCCAAGTCCGCCAGCTCTTCCATGCACCTCTGCCACGTTACCCTCCAAGCCTTCGGAAAGGAGAAGGTCTCCCCTATGGCCATGCTTGTCCTCCTGACCCAGCCAGGGTTCTCCACAGCCTCTCTTTCCCCTCAAAGCCCAGTCAGGGCCTCCATGTGAGGCGGGGGCAGGGACAAGCTAGTGAACCAGGCTCAGGCTCAGGCTATGCCTATTTTGTTCCCACCCACTGACACAAGGCTGATCCCGGGCAGAGCCCATCCCCTCACATTACCTCCACGGCACTGGGCTTGGAAATGGAGCCACTCGAATAAGCAAAACCCCTTCACTCTACAGGTCAGGCAAGTAGGGGCATGACTACGTGGCCCAAAGCACCACTCGATCAATAACTCAGTGAGATTCCAGCACTGCCAAATTCCAGCATCTCAGTGTCCAGCCCGGCTACCTCACCTGGAAGGACGGGGCTGAGGCCCAAAAGAGTCAGTTCTGCCAAACGGCACATGCTCATGACCAGTGGTGCTGGGCCAGGCACAGGCAGATGCAGACACGGAGATGGCTCAGCCTGGCCCTTCCAACAGCAGCACAGACTGAGGCATGGGAAGAGGCCTGTCATGAATACTGTCATTTTAGGGGTGCCAACATCCTTCCCCTCTTCTGATAAAGGCCTCCTGTTTTCCTCAGGGAACCTCCTATTCCCCAGGGGTAGGAATCAGGAGATCCCATCGCTGGGCTGAAAAGAGAGACTCATGACCAATCAGAGCCTCCCAGATCCCTGGCCACAGGATCGGGGTGTGACCCATGTGATCCAATCAGAGCCTTCCCTGGGACTTTTGCTGGGGGGACCAGAATGGAGATTAGTGTTCCCCCTGGCATTGCAAGGCCAGGTCACCTTGAAGAGCCAGGAGGGAAGGCAGAGCCGAGAGAAAGGAGTCACAGAGTCCAAGAGAATCATCTCAGCCTTGAATCTCAATGTACCTAAAACTAGAACTTTCCCTGAACTTTTTTTTTTTAATGTGAACAGTGAACTTTTATTTTCTAACTAAAGGCAGAGAATTGAATTTCTGGCACTCATAACCAAAGGGGACCTTCAATGTCAGAAGACTCTGGTCCAGGGCTCCTGTCCACCACTTTCCAGATGAGCCTCTGAAAAAACCACCAGGGAGTTACCGCTTCTCCAGCTGCCGCCTCTCCCTGCGCTGCACACAGGCTTTCTACTCTGGGGATGGGAGGGGGTGCGGGGGGGGCAGGGCGGAAGTCCAAGCTGGGCGATCTGCAGCAAGTGGGTAGTGGCGGTACCCAGCCTGAGTCCTGCCCGCCTGTGACAAGACAGCCGGCTCCCCACGAAAGGTCAGCAAGCTCCCTGTGTCCCCCACTGCGAAAGTTCAGCAACTCTAAATGCTAAAATGCTGGAAGCAGGCCCAAGGCTGGGGCTGCAGGGCCGTGCGATGCCATCAGCCTCAGCAAGAAAAACACCACATCTTGCTTCCGTAAGTGACTCACGTGGAGCGTAAACATTTGCGTGCTCCCAACTGCCCTGCCTCACCACCTTGCATGACAGAGAGGGGGAGAAAAGAGCAAGAGACACCGTCCCAGGACCCACTAGATTTCACCGAGGCAAGCACACAGTTACAACTTTCAAACGCAGTCCTGTCAGTTTTCTATGTGGGGGCTGCCTCGGGGGGCTTCGGGGGGCTCCTTCATGTGCCTGCCGCCTCCAGGACACAGCCCCACCTCCTCAACCCCACCTCGGGAGACCGCCCTACTCGCAGCTCCAGTCTCTCGGTAGATTCTGGAGATCGGGTCTCTCTGCTCCCGCTCCCTCCAGCAGGCTGCTTCAAATTCGAACATCCCATGGAGAGGACAGCTCTCCGGATATGCAGCCCAGCCAGCTCCCACCCGATCCGTCTCTGACCCCTGTGGAATTCTGCAGTTGTGGCGTCAGAAAACATCTTCAGCCTCGATCTCGATCTCGGGTGACCCCCCTTGAGGCCTTTAAAACCCCAAAGGTCCGCCCCTCAAAATTTCCTCTAGGCTGAGCTGTTCAATTCCGGAAGCTGCTTCCCTCACAGGAAAGGTCTGGGATTCCCCAAAGGTGCCGGTTACTTCCTCCCGAATCACAATATTTTCAGTGTGCGGTGAGGTGGTGTGTGCGAAGGAATCAGCCACTCACCGGGTCGGCCGGGGCTCTGAAACCGCGCTGGCGGCGCCCCAACACCCGCTCCTGCTCCGCAGAAGAGGAATGCCGGGGAAGCGCTCTCCTAGCCGTGGGGGACGAGTTCTGTGAATCCTGAGCAGCCCTCCCTGGAGGGAAATGGGGAAGGGGAGGGGGCAGGAGGAAGAGACTGGAGACTCGGGGTTAACAAGTGTTAAGAGCTCGGCTGCACAGCTGCGGAGCGGCTACCACCGGAGGGAGGCGGCTCTGCCGGCAGTGGGGACCCCGTGGCCCCCACTCCCCACTGCAGGCAGCTGGACAGGGAGAGTGGCTGGCCGTTTCCCGTCCTCAGCACACAGGGCTGAGATCCTGTTCATTAACTACACAAAGCACACGCAAAAGGGCACTGCTCACTGGCTTCTAATGGGCTGATTCACTGCCAACATGCCTGCCTCTGTTTCTCTACCCAGACCATGCCATTAAATACAATGAGGAAAAGGGGGATCCCCACCCAGCAGAGTGCAGCAGGCTCTTCCAGAAGCCTCTAGGTCAGGCCAGGTCCCCTCAAAATCCTGTCACAGACTATGTGTGGGGTATTTGCTGGAGCAAATCAGGGCTACCACGGCAAAGCTCTGCCCCGGGGAGCAGACATTCGAGGGGATGTGAGTCTCTAAGCCTACAGAATGTACTGTGAGCACAGGGCAGCGGATGCAGAAAGGCAGGTGGACAGAGCCACCAGGCCCCGAGGAGGCAAAGGTGGAGCTGTGCAAAGCACTGGGACAGAGGACACTCCAGCCAAGGAAGAGCCAGGTCAGACGTCCAGGAGGGGTGCCGAAGGAGTGCTGCTGGGAGAATAGCAGGGCTGTGGAAACACGGAGGGCCCCACAGGTGGGCAGGGTCTTACTATGAGGGTGGGAGCGGGGGTCACATGGAGAAGTAAAATTTGTTCTGAGAGTGAAGAACCACCCCACCCCCTGGCAGGTGGCAGGCAGAGCGACATGGTCTGATACCTATCTTGGGAAGGACCCGCTCACTGGCCAGAGTGTGGGGAAGCAGTCAGAGGGCAAGAGCCAATGGTGGCTCAGAGCAAGGATGAGGAAGAGATGGAAGAAGGGACCAGACAGGGACGTGGCTCAAAGGTGGAACCAGCACGATGCGCCAGCAGGTGAGGGGAGGAGATAGTAGTGTGGTGAGTGCTCTCCAGGCAAAGCTCAGAGCAGGGCGGCAAAACTGAAACTGGGGAGACCTCCCAGGCTGGCTCAGGCTAGGCCAAAGCCTCTTCTCAGGAGAAGGGATGTTCCGGGGACCAGGAGCTGCTCGCTGGAAGACCTGACGCCTTTGAGCAAGGAGAGGCAGAAGGGCTTTCCAGAGTAGAGACAAGCTCTCAAGCCTTCCAGGCCGGAAGTCCAGCTCTGCCTCCCAATCTCTGCTGGGTGCTCACAGGCAACACAGCCGCAGGCAAGTGGGGCCTCATCCTACCTCCTGCCTGCCTCCCTGCTGGATGAGTTCTTCCCTAGCACTCACTCCTCCATCCCTGGAGGAAACCTGAAAGCCAGTGACCCTGTGCCTGGCTTCCACCAGTGATCAGCACATGGCATGAGTTCAGTTTTGAATCTTCCCCAAAACCCATGCCTATCTTACCATCTCTACAACTCCCACCTAGGCCTGGGCCCCCTTGTCTCTTGAAAGAGGGAGTCTTCCCAAACACAATTTGACCCAGGTCCCTGCCCTCATTCAAATTTTACACCCCCCACTCCAGCTCCCAGCCTCCTCCTTCCCACCTCTTCCAGCTCCTCTTTGCCCTCATGACCCCTGAAAAGCCAGGCTGCTCCTCCTTCAGTACCTACACATGCCACTTGCCTATACTCAGGAAATAATCTACTTCCCATGACCCACTTCCCCCCAAGCTGATGACACGAACCCTCAGACTCAGTTCAACCTCATTCATGAGGAGGCTCTCAGAACCTCCCAGAAAAGGTAGGAACCTCCCACCTGGCCTCAGGATCATTTATGGCAAGCATGGAGAAATGATTGCACAACTGTCTTGCTAACCCTGCTGGCATGTCCCACGTGGGCAAGGCCTAACTGTCCTGGGGGCCCACATGCCCAGCACCAAGCACAGCAGCAGGCATACAGGAACTATGCAATGATCACCAGAGGAAGAGAAAGGTGTCAAGTGAGTCCTGACCACAAGAGAAAGGAGCCAGGGATGCCAGAAGTCACCTCCGTTGATGAATTGTTTCTATCTGGGTCCTTCCTCCCCGTCCCCTTACTCCTCCCACCCTTCTCTGGGGCCTTCAAGTCCAAGTCTGCAACATGCCCTAAGACCAAAGGGCAGGAATGCAGAGAAAGCCCCACTTTTAAAGCATCTGGGGCGTGGGGGTATGTGAGCACAAACCTCCGACCTGGTCTCACTAAGTTCTCCCATGCGGATCAGCAATAAAAAATAACTGGCGTGAAGAAAAGCGGGATGACACACGGCGCGGGCTCCCTGGAGATGGCACTATGATAGCAGAGGCTAATAAAACCTTTCCACCCCAATGGCCGACGACAAGAAGGCCGTCCCCCAGGGGAGTCGCAGCTACCAGGTGGAAGCGGTCCAGCTGTGAGACAAATGCTCCACAATCGGGGCGAAGTGAGCAGTCTGCAGAGCAACTGCGCATCATGAGCTCGCAGGGCCCTGCTGGCGAGAAGGTGAGGAAAGGGGCGCCTCTCTCCCTGAGGAGGAGCTGAGCTTCCTGGCCCAGCCCTCTAACACCTCCAGCCCAGCGCTCCCCACAGCTTGCCTCAGACTCAGCTGCCCCCATCCCGATACTCTGCAGAGACCCACAGAGCTGCGCTCTGCACTGCTGCCAGGTGCCAGGCCTGCACAGAGCCATCCGTTGCAGAAGCAGCCTGGACCGGAATGTTCCATTCTCCTCCTGCCCCTGCCACTGACCCTCTCTCATGACCACCCAGTAACGGAGCCACCATCCTCCCAACTGCATGAAATTCACATGTTAAAATCGAACCCCCAAAGTGATGGTATTAAGATGGCCAAGGGGGGTGCTTTGGGAGTGATTGGGTCATGACAGTGGAGTCATCAATGGGATCAGTGCCCTTATAATAGGGACCCCAGGGTGCCTGCTGGCTCAGTTGATAGAGCATGTGACTCTTTTTTTTTTTTTTAAGATTTTATTTATTTGACAGAGAAAGACACAGAGAGAGAGGGAACACAAGCGAGGGGAGTGGGAAAGGGAGAAGCAGGCTTCCCAAGGAGCAGGGAGCCCGATGCGGGACTTGATCCCAGGACCCTGGGATCATGACCTGAGCCAAAGGCAAATGCTTAATGGCTGAGCCACCCAGGTGCCCCGAGAATGTGACTCTTAATCTCAGGCTTATAAGCTCGAGCCTCACATTGAGTGTAGAGATTACTAAAAAAAAAAAATAATCTTTAAAATCTTTTTTAAAAGGTGGGGGGAACTCGCAGAGTGCCCCCTTATCTCTTCAACCAGGTGAGGATACACTAAAGAAATAGAAATCTCTGAACCGGAAAGTGGCTTCACCAGACACCAAACCTGCCAGCGCCTCAATCTCGGAATTCCTAGCCTCCAGAACTTCGAGAAACATGTTTCTGTTGTTTATACGCCACCTTGTCTTGGGTATTCCACAGCCAGAATGGACTAACACACCAACTTTCTCTCTCTCCCCACCTGCCACACTGACTCGAAGGCAAGACCTGCCAACAACAGCCCGCAGCCCCGTCAGGCCCCGTGCGGGCGCGGCACACAGGACTGCCGGCTAACTCGGCCACTTCTGCATTAACATTTACACCCTGGCCCCAGCTTCCTTTATCCCAGCTACCCTGCCCAGTGGGCCTGTGGTCCCACTTCCCAGATGAGCAGTCTGAGGTGCAGAGAGTTGCAGACATGCCCAAGGTGCACAGTGAGTATGTGGGGCGGCCCTGCTCGCCAGAGGAGGGGCCAGACACAGGTGGGTCTGATAAGGCACCTGCTACCACCAAATCTCCCAGAATTCTCAAGAGGATGAGCTGAGGCCCCATCTCTGCAGGGTCAAATCCCTATACCTCCCACCTGGCTGAAAAGAGGACAAAGCCAAAGGAACAAGAACCTTCTCAGAAGGCCAAAAGGTCCCTCAATCTTTCACACAAGGTTTGGGGGACTGGACTCTTCCAGGGCCTCAGGGCTGAGTGGCGACAATCTAGGACACAGCCAGAGAGGGCTTGTTAAGAAAGTTTAAACAAGCAAAGGTCACCAAGCCAGAAGCAAATAGATGCCTCACTGAACTGTGCCGAACCCACTCACACCGTGGGCCCTAACTGCCCATGAAAACACCTGTGGCAAGCACATCGCTCACCCGATGCCTTCGTCTCAGCCCCCGGGAGCCGCACGAGTCAGCGAGACTGTGCCCCCTCCAGACACATTTCTGGAAGATGGGCTGAGGAGTGAGAATGCCAACAACCCAACATCTGAAAAGCCTCTTGGCAAGAAGGTCCCTCCGGAACTCAGCCAGCCAGGTACCTCACAGTGACGGAATTTAGCCAGAGACGTCCAACTCCCAGGAGAGTTCCTCCATTATCCCCCGCCACTCAACCCCCAATGTGGCCATAAACTTGTCTTCCCTCCTGAGCCTGGACCCTTGTGGAAGGCCTGAGGTGGAGCTGGGTGGGAGGCGGGGGGCCACTAGAGAACAAGTGTCTTTCTGGTGAGTGAGCCTACAGCTAGGACCCCGCCTCCCCTCCCCTAGGACCCCGAAGCCCTCGGCTGAGACAGCCACACTCCCACCATCCCGGAGCTTCGGCCTGGTTATTAACAACCATCTCTACTAGGCAACGAGCTTTTTGTTGATCCCTCGAGATGGGAAGGAAGGAGAATAAGCTTTTCTCTTTCTTTTTTTCCCCCTTGGTTGCAGAAAAGTGAAGTTGGAACAAACAAGTTATATAACGCTGGGGGCGGTGGGGGATGGAGGAACTCAGTCCCTCCTGAGGACAGTTTCTTGAGTTGTGGGACCGTTGGAAAGGCCAAGGGGAAGACAGGAACCGCCCCCATCCCTGGCCAAATGACAAAGCCCTTTATGGGACAAAAAGGCAGATGCACGCGCTTCCTGGCAGACTGCAAAACCAACCTCATGGACAAGGCCAGCCTCCCCCAGTCTTCGGCAACCCCCCAAGTCTCCCTGAAAAGGCGAAGGACTGACCCAATCCCATAGAAGGGACATCCTACCCGCCAGGCTGCAAGCCCTAGAGAGCTTTTCCACACCCCTTTCATCTATCCCTTTCTCTCTCCCTCCCCACCTCCAGCCATGTTTCTTGAACATTTACTTCGTCTGTGCAACCCTTGCTCCAGGCACACGACAGCATGAGGCAGATTAGCATTTCCACTAATAAACACACCAAGGAGCACTGGGTTGAGATAGCATGATCAAGGACACACAACAGCCATATGACCCAGTGACTCCACTCCTAATACACACCCCAAGGAACTGAACACAAGTGTTCCGACAAAAGGGGCGCCCGGGTGGCTCAGTGGGTTAAGCCTCTGCCTTTGGCTCAGGTCATGATCCCAGGGTCCTGGGATCGAGCCCCGCATCAGGCTTTCTGCTCAGCAGGGAGCCTGCTTCTCCTTCCCCCACTCCCCCGGCTTGTGTTTTCTCTCTCTCTGTCAAATAAATAAATAAAATCTTTAAAAAAAAAAAAAGTGTTCCGACAAAAACTGGAACATGCGTGGTCACAGGAGCACTATCCAAATAGCCAACCTAAAAGTCCATCTGCTGGTCAAACGGTTAAACAAAATGTGGTCTGTCCACACAGTGAGGTATCACACAGTCCTAAAGAGGAATGGAGTACTGATGAGCACTCCAGTGTAGGTGAACCCTGAAAACATACAAAGTGAAGAAGCCAGACAAGAAGGTCACACATTATATGATTCCATTTATGAAACAGGTACATTTATGGAGACAGAAATGAGATGAATGGTTGTAGGGCACTGGGGTAGGAGGAATGGGGAATGATTGCCAATAGGTACAGAATTTTCTTTTGGAGTGGTGGAAATGTTCTGGAACTAGACAGATGGGATAGTTGCTCAACATCGTGAACATACTAAATGTCACAGAATTGTTGTTTTAGTAGGTGAGTTTTATGCTATATAAATTTTACCAAATAATCAAGGTGACCAGGAAAAAGCATTCTGGGAGGTAACTGATCTCGGTGGTCAGTCAGATGGCTCTGAGACGCCATGACCCGGGAGTGTGGAAGGATGAAGAGGAGTGAGGCATGGGCAAGTGATACACCGGGCCTTGCTGGCCCCTCTGGAATAAATGAAGGAAGGAATCAAAGAACGTTACAAGGGCCTCTATATCTCAAGGGATCCTTGGCAAAATATTGTGTGCCACAATCCCCCTCAAAACCTGATCCTCTTGGGGTGCCTCGGTGGCTCAGTGGGTTGAGCATCTGCCTTCAGCTCAGGTCATGGTCTCGGGGTCCTGGGATCAAGGCCCACATTGGGCTCTCTGCTCAGTGGGGAGCCTGCCTCCCCCTCTCTCTCTGCCTGCCTCTCTGCCTTCTTGTGTTCTCTCTTTCAAATAAATAAATAAAATCTTAAAAAGCAAACAAACAACAACAACAAAAGAAACTGCTCCTCTTCCCACATGATCCATCTCACCATTTAAGGGATTCTTGCCCTTCGCCCCACTCAAGCACCACAGGGATAAGAGCCCCTCTCCTATCAGTTACTCTGGACAACTGTAATTTTTCACTAGGATGGATGGAGGGGGGCAAATGGGAAGCTCAGAAGTGGGGGAAATGTCTTTTTAAAAAAGTGCCTCCAGGTCACCTGGGTGGCTCGGTTGGTTAAGTAAGTGTCTGCCTTTGGCTCAGGTCATGATCCCAGGGTCCTGGGATCGAGCCCCGCATCGAGCTCTTTGCTCAGCAGGGAGCCTGCTTCCCTTCTTCTCTCTGCCTGCCTCTCTGCCTATTTGTGATCTCTGTCTGTCAAATAAATAAAATCTTAAAAATAAATAAATAAATAAATAAATGAAATATATTTTTTAAAGTGCCTCCATTTAGAAAAGATTTCTTAGGGGATGCCTGGGTGGCTCAGTCAGTTAGGCATCCAACTTTTTTTTTTAAATTTTATTTATTTATTTGACAGAGAGATCACAAGCAGGCAGAGAGGCAGGCAGAGAGAGAGGAGGAAGCAGGCTCCCTGCCGAGCAGAGAGCCCGATGCGGGGCTCGATCCCAGGCTTCTGAGATCATGACCCGAGCCGAAGGCAGCGGCTTAACCCACTGAGCCACCCAGGCGCCCCTAGGCATCCAACTCTTGATCTCAGCACAGGTCTTGATTTCAGGGTCATGAGTTCAAGCCTTATGCTGGGCTCCATGCCAGGCACAGAGCCTGCTTAAAATAAAATTTAAAAAAAGAAACTATTTCTTAGATATCACACTAAAAGTATAATCCATAAGGGAAGAACACTGATAAACTTGCCCTTCATCAAAATGACAAAATTTTGCCCTGTGAAAGATATCACTGAGAAAATGAGTGAAAATGAATGAGGGGCACCTGGGTGGCTCCGTTGGTTGAGCAACTGCCTTCAGCTCAGGTCATGATCCTGGAGTCCTGGGATGGAGTCCCGCATCAGGCTCCCTGCTTCTCCCTCTGACCCTCCCCTTCTCATGCTCTCTCTCTCCCTCTCTCATTCTCTGTCTCTCTCACAAAAAAATAAATAAAATCTTAAAAAAAGAAAGAAAATGAATGAATGAATGAAAGAAAGAAAGATAGATGTGCCACAGACTGGGAGAAAATGTTTGTGAATCATATATCTGATAAAGGACTTGTAGCCAGAATATATAAAGAATTCTTAAAAGTCAATAATAAGAAGACAACTCAATCAGAAAATGGGCAAAAGCTTTAAAAAGACACTTTACCAAAGATATGAATACACAATGAGCCCATGAAAAAGTGTCTAACATCATTATTTATTAGGGAGATAGAAACTGAAACCAAAATAAGATACCAGTATATACTTAAAATGGCTAAAATTAAAGACTGGCTACATCAAGTGTAGATGAGAACGCAGTGCAACTGGAACTCCTATACATTTGCTGGTAGAAGTCCAAATAGTACAGTCACTCTGGAAAACAGCTTGGCAGTTTCTTAAAAAGCTAAACCTAATCTACCATAGGACCCAGTCAGTCCACTCCTACATATTTACCCAAGAGAATATAAAAACGCATATCTGGATGTTCACAGGGACTTTATTTGTAATTGTCAAAATGGAAACCCAAATGTCCACTAACCAGTAAATGAATAAGCAAACTGTCCACCCGTACAATGGAATACTCTGCAGCAATGAAAAAGAACACACTTCTGATACTTGAGACAACCTAGATGCACTTCCAAAACCATTCAGTTAAGGGAAAGAAGCCAGACATAAGAACCCACATATTGTAGGGTTGCCGGCATATAAAATTTTTAAAAAGGCAAAACTAGAGAGCAAAAGCAGATCAGGGTGTGTCTGAGGCTGGAGGTTGACTGCAAGGGGCTTGAGGGAACTCTTTGGGGTGATGGAAACCTTCTCAAAAAACTGGATTGTTTTTAAGGGGTACATAATGCCATAAATTAATTAAAACTCTATCAACTGCTAAAATGAGTGAATTATATGGTATGTAATAAGTTATACCCTGCTGTTGCCCCCAGACTATCCCATCCCAGGGCCCAAGGTAGGGACCTGGGGTTAGCTGTCCCCTTCTATCTGTTCATTACATGTCACCTCAGGCCTGGTCAGCAAGCCCTGCCAACTCTACCCCCTGAATGTCTTAAAATCTTCTGATCTCTCCTTACTCCCCACTGTAGGCCTCTAAAGCCCAACTCATGCCTCAAGCCATCAGGTCTCTCAGGTCTGCACCAGCCCAAGTCTCCACAATGAGAACTGCCTCCACAGCACAAAAGTAGTAAACTTCATCGCTTTTCACACTGGAATTATTTGTTCCCATAAGCTCACCTTCAAGGAAGAGCCCAGATTTCCTCCTTGGCCGATCGAGGGTGGCAGGCTTTCCTGGGAGGCCAGGATGGGAGGATTTGGGCCATGCTGGCCCTGTGAGAAGAGGGAGATTGTGCTACCTAAGGGAGATGTTCCTCCCCTCTGAAAAGTCATAACAATGCATATCAACACCTTCAATTTTTACACCAATTCTGGGGTTCAAGCAACCCGTCTCCGGACTTGGGCAAAGGAAAAGGGAGCTTCCCTTTGACCAAAGGGGGTGAATTCTGCCCTCTTGGTCTGTGGGCAAGACCTTGCTTCAAGTCCTTTAGCTTGAACCCCATGGGAATGGGAGACAGGAGCACCAAGGATGGACTCTCCTTAGACTTTCAGGGTTTTCTCATCAGCCTCATGCTCTCCAAGACCCACCCTAGGCATTTAGGACCCCTGGGAAGTCCAGACCCTTCCCTGACCAAAAGGACTCATTGGGACCCCTGGGCGGCAACCTCAGCCTCCCCTTTCAGGTCTTCCTAGACCCTTTAGGCCTCTTTCAGGCCCTCAGATTCACTTGAGGCCCTACCTCCAGCCTTCCACAGAACCCCTCTGCATGCCCACAGGACCACCTTTAGACACTTCAGGGCAGGATCCTACAGCACCCTCCAGGAAGCCTTAGGCCTCAGCCCCTCAAGCTTCCATCAATACCCTCCTTTAGAGTCCTCAAGACAGCCTCAACAAGCTCAAGACAGCCCATGGCCCCCTCCTCAGGGCCTCTCTGCCTCCCAGGTCCCTTGGCATCCCCAGTTCCCCTATGGTCCCATCAGTCAGGAGTCCATGGCTTTCCCTTCAGACTTCCATGCTCCTCAATGCCTCCTCGGACCCCTAGGGCCGCATGCAGATACCTCGAGGTCCTGGGGTCCCCAGCCCGCCTTCAGCTGCCCCTCAGCAGCCCTCGGTCCCCCCAGTACTCCATGACACCCTAAAGCCCGCAATCCCCCGTAAAGACCCTCGAGCTGGCCCAGATGGCTCCTCAGTACTCACGACCCCCAGGATTCCCCACACGTCACCCTGGCCCCGGGGCAGGTGCCGGCCCACCCTGCCGACGGGTCTCACCTGCTCGGGCGCTCGGGGCCCGGGCCCGTGCCGAAGCCGCCGCCACCAGCGCCACCGCCGCCACCGGACTCCGCCATCTTCCCGCCGCCACCGCTGCCGCCGCCGCCGCCGCCGCCGCCACCGCCGCGCGTTCAAGTGACGGGAGCCGCGCGCGCCGGCCCGGGAGACAGAGACGCGGAGGGGGCGGGGCGGCACCGGGTCGGCTCTGCAGGGGGCGGGGCCCTGGGCGCGGGATGGGGCTTGGCCTAACGAGGGTGGAGCTGGGCGGAGAAGGGTGGAGTCTGCGGATGGGCGGGAGCTGTGAAGGCAGGGGCCCGCTCAATTGAGGGAGAGGGTGGGGCCTGGATGGAGGGCGGAGTCTGTGATGAGGGGCGGGGCGTTATCTAGGTGGCGGGGCCCACTCCGGGCAGGGGCGGGGCAAAGGCGAGTTGTAAGGGGTTGATGGGACCTGGGACGGGGCTCAGAAAGTAAGGGCCGGCTCGAAGGTGAAGTGCCGCAGGTCTGGGGAGGAGTCTGTTCTACGAAGGGGGAGGGGCAAGGCCGAGATGGGAGGAACAAGAAGAAACGGATCCGAGAGCTCTGATAACTTTCCCTTCCCCTCCACGACCATTCACTCCCCAAAACCTCCCTCAGATGTGGGAATTCATTCCTTGCTCAGGCCTCAGACTTCCAATCAGGCTTTGGGTCCCAACCCTCCCCTGACCCACCCTCCCAGAACCTCCACCCTCAAACCCAAAAACCTCCACCTTCAGACCCTAGTCATCTGCCCTCAGATCCCCAAGCCTCCTGCTTCACCTACAATTCTGGTTTTCACACCCCCAAACCCCTCCCCTCAGATTATCTCCCCCATCCTCTACTCCAACCATAACTCCCACTCCCCCAAATTCTTGCCCACAGGCCCTTCATACCCATACTTACACCCCCAAAGCCCACTCCACCAGACCCAACGGCCTTGAACCCCCCAAATTCCAGTTCCCCAATTACCCAATCTTCAGCCAATGCTTAAGTTTGTGCATCTATATCCTTCCTTTTTCTCTTTGTTCTCCCTCCTTCTTTTTTCCTCCCCTCCCTTCTTTCATTGCTCCCCACTCTGGACCCCATGGAGCCCAGGGCAAGCAAGTGCTTTGTAAAGTTTCCAGAGCCTTTCAAGGACATTTCCCAACCCCCACCCCAGGATCCTCTCTCCAGCCTTGTGCCCATTTATACTTACACCTTCTGAGTTGGAAAACCCTCCCTTCGTACAGCCTCGAGCAGGGTCCAGGTGTCCAAATGAAGCTCAGAGTTTTCCCTGCAATCAGTGCTAGGAGAGAGGAGTAGACATGCATGGGGCAAGGAGGAAGCAAGGAGGCTGCCTGGGTGGGCTCCTGCAGCTAGAACCAGACTCAACTGATCCATCTGCCTCCAAGGATCAGGTGGGTACACAGTAGATACTCAGTTGCTTGCGTTAAATGCTCAGGAGTTGACATCGTGCAAGTTGACAGATATCAGGTGCTGAGGGGTCCCGCTGACTTCTCCAGCACACAATAAGCACTCTATAAATGCTGAATTGTGCATGCATGAGCAGCTCAAGTTCTGGCAAGCTCTGCACACACACCCTTGCCCACCCGAGGTTGGCACTTGAGCCTTTGTTCCAAATGAACCATATGCAGGCATCAAACTCCGCTCAGCAGAGACCTACAGCTCACATGCCTGCCACACATACAGCTGCAGTCAATGGCATCCATATGCACTCACACTTCATAAACACCAAGATTCGCCCCACATGTCAGACACACAGACATACGGCTGAAGATAAGCAAGGAGAGGTTCTCTGGGCCCCTGGCTGTGTGCTTACATGTAGCATGCTGCAGACGCATGGTTCAGGGGACCTACTAGGTATTCCAAGATCACGTGGCACGGGACAGCCTGTGCGAAGGCCCTGAGGCAGGATCATGCCTGGAGTGTTGCCTAGCAGGGGAAAATTGAGGGAGAGGGAAAGGGGAGAAGATGGGGTGGGTAGGGATGAGTGGTGTGCTCCAGGTCACAGAGGACCTTGTGGGCCACCATGGAAGCATTTCCCCTGCATGAAATGAGGAGTGTGGGGGAGCTTGTGAGCAGAGGGGTGTAACCAACACCAACAGTCAGGGGTAATATCTTGAATTAGGGATGTTACTTAGGAGGCAAATATTCAGGCCAAGTGATGGGGCTCATCCCAAGGTAGTGGCCAGGGAGAGGTGGGGGGGTGGTCTTAGCTGGGATGTACTTTGCAGGTGAAGCCAACAGGAGATGCAGCAGATGGGATGTGAGGGTGAGGCAGAGCGAGGCAGGGGACCTCCCCCAGGGTTTTAGACTGAAGCCTGATTGGCGGCTGTCATATCTGGGATGGGACACAGGAAGGTTAGGGGACCAGGAGGGCCCACGAAGGTTACTGCATACCCTCCTCCAATAATGCTGACCCGTGGTCTGGCAGAGCTTGGAAGCGGGACACAGCAGACAGCGTCCACAGGTCTGGCCGCCATCTGGCCCACAGCTGGCATTGTTCTCTCAGAGGCGGGGGCCTCGCCACCTGCTTCCCCGCTCCACACCAGCTGTGGGCCTTGCAGCCCCAGGTCAGAGCTCAGAGGCCTCCTTGTAACCCCCAGGTGTTACAGAGGAGGAAATGGAGGCTTGGAAGTTGGGGGATGCCTTGTTTTCCTTTAACCCTGCGCTGGGGCCAGCATGTGCCCCGTCTGCCCTTCCCCACTGAGAGGCCTCACAAAAGGCTGCTGATGCTTCCAGCACCTCCTTTTGCTTCTCTGTCAACGAGACAGTCAACAAGACAAACTCCCGCTATCTTTTTTTTTTTTAAGATTTTATTTATTTATTTGACAGACAGAGATCACAAGTAGGCAGAGAGGTAGGCAGAGAGAGAACAAGGGGGAAGCAGGCTCCTACCTGAGCAGAGAGCCCAATGTGGGACTTGATCCTAGGACCCTGAGATCATGACCTGAGCTGAAGGCAGAGGCTTAACCCACTGAGCCACCCAGGCGCCCCAAACGCCCGCTATCTTTGCTATTACCCTTTGTTCTGCACGCGCTTCGTGCAAGCCTCAAGTCCTTGGGCAGGATGCTTTTTATACCTTATAAAATATACCTTATACCTTTTTATACCTCAGTTTCCACATGTTGAAAGTATCCCTGCAGGACAGAGCAAGGCCAGGATGAAGTAAACATACGGCACTCAGGACAGCTCAGGTGGTAAGCCCCAAGTCCATGGCGGCTCTCGGCACTTTTCCTCTCCCACACCCACTCTCTGTCTCCAACCACTGCTTGATTTTTTTCCACATAACTGCATGGTATTTCAGTTTTCTTTTGTTTAAAATTGAAAAATATGGGGCTCCTGGGTGGCTCAGTGGGTTAAAGCCTCTGTCTTCGGCTCAGGTCATGATCTCGGGGTCCTGGGATTGAGCCCCACTCTGCGGAGCAAAGAACCTGCTTCCTCCTCTCTCTCTGCTGCCTCTCCACCTACTTGTGATCTCTGTCTGTCAAATAAATAAATAAATAAATAAATAAATATAAAATTGAAAAATAAGAGGATCTCAGTCAGTTAAGACTCTTGATTACAACTCAAGTCAAGATCTCAGGGTGTGGGATCGGGCCCCACTTTGGGCTCTGCACTCGGTACACAGTCTGCTTGAGATTCTTTCCCTCTGCCCCCCACTGTTCTCTCTCTCTCTCAAATAAATAAATAAATCTTTTAAAAAATTAAACTAAATTAAAATGAAATAAAATTGAGGGGTGCCTGGTGGCTCAGTCGGCTAAGCATCTGTCTTCAGCTCAGATCATGATCCTGGGGTCCTGGGATCGACCCCCACATCGGGCTCCCTCCTCAGTGGGAAACCTACTTCTCCCTCTCCTATTACCTGCCACTCCCCCTGCTTGTAGTCTCTCTCTCTGTCAAATAAATAAATACAATCTTTTTTTTTAAAGATTGTATTTGTTTATTTTACAGACAGAGATCCCAAGTAAGCAGAGAGGCCGGCAGAGAGGGGGTGGGGAAGCAGGAGCCCTATGTGATGAGGGACTAGATCCCAGGACCCTGTGATCATGACCTGAACCAAAGGCAGAGGCTTAATGCACTGAGCCACCCAGGTGCCCCAACAAATAAAATCTTAAAAAAAAAAATTTATTGTCCCGTTGTCCCCAGGGGCAGTCAATCCCCACCCACCACCCCCAGCCCCTGACAACCAGTTTGCTTTCTGTCTCTATGCATTTTTAAAAATCTATTTTTTTAAGATTTTATTTATTTATTTATTTATTTATTTATTTATTTATTTAACAGAGAGATTGAGATCACATGTAGACAGAGAGGCAGGCAGAGAGAGGGGGGAGCAGGCTCCCTGCTGAGCAGAGAGCTGGATATGGGGCTCTAGCCTAGGACCGTGAGATCATGACCTGAGCTGAAGGCAGAGGCTTAACCCACTGAGACACCCAGGTGCCCCATGTCTCTATGGATTTGCCTATTCTGGACATTTCATACATGCGGGATTCTACCGCACATGACCTTCTCAATGTAGCGTTTTCAAAGTTCCTCCACGTCGTAGCATGTTATCAGGGCTTCCTTCCATTTTATGACTGAGTAATATCCTGTAGTGCGGATGGACCACATGTCATTTCTTCATTTGTCCATTGATGAGCATTTGGGGTGTTCGCTTTTTGGTGACTGTGACTAGCACTGCTGTGAATGTGTGGGTACAGATAGCCCAGTTGTGCTTTCACTTCTCCTGGGTGCCTCTGTAGGAATGGAATTGCTAGATCACAGGGTAGCTCTTGGAGGAACTTTCTGAAGAATTGTCGTGTATTTCCTTTCCTTTTTTTTTTTAAGATTTTATTTTTTTATTTGACAGAGAGACACAGCAAGAGAGGGAACACAAGCAGGGTGGGAGAGTGGGAGAGGGAGAAGCAGGCTTCCTTCCCACCAAGCAGGGAGCCCGATGCGGGGCTCGATCCCAGGACCCTGGGATCATGACCTAATCCGAAAGCAGAGGCTTAATGACTGAGCCACCCAGGCGCCCCTGTATTTCCTTTTCTTGTTTACCATCCATCCTCCCCCTGGAATGTCAGTTCCCCAAGCAGCGAGGACTCTCTTTTCTTCTTGGCCATGGTAATCGCACAACATTGTGAATGCACTAAATGCCATGACAGTGTTCACTTTAAAATGGTGAATTTTACATTATGTGAATCTCGCTTCAATGGGGAAAAAAAGGAGGGGCATATAGACCACTTCCTTCCAGGATTATGCGTGGGCTCAGTGAAGAATAAACACAGTTGCCTTTGATCTTGGGCTCTCTGTCACTTCAGCTGGCAGCACCTCCAGTGCCTCCTTCAAGGCAGGTCTGAGCTAGGTCCACCTTCTCTAACTTACCTGCAGTCTAGAAGGTTACCTGCCTGTGTCCCTTCCTACCACAACCACAGCTACATCTCCTAGGGGCCTATTGGGGCCTGGTGACCCCCAGACTTTTCCTCTGGTCCTCATGATGACCTTGCAAAACAGGGAAAGCAAGACTCAGAGAGTGGAAGAAGGCTGCCAAGGCTCGGGAGCAAGAAATGGGACCCTTACTCTCTGACTCTGAGGCTCAAGGCCTCTCCAGGGCCCCATGTTGGGGCTCCGTTTTCTCCTTTCTTTTAATCAGTCATTCAGCAAGAGTTTGCTGATGGCCTCCTGTTCACCAGACCCCGTGGTGGACGTGGGACGCACATACCAGACAAAACGAAGAAAGCCCCGCCCTCGAGGAAACAGTCTCGCTGAAAAGACATTGAACAAACACTCTCAGTATACTGGGTATATTTTGGGTGTCCCCCCAAAAGACGTATCTTCCTGGAGGCTCAAAAAGACTTTTTTTGAAATAAGAGTCTTGGCAGATACAATTAATGTGAGGATCTCAGGATGAGATCTTCCTGGAGTAGGGTGGGCCCTAAACCCAGTAACTCGGTATCCTCATCAAAAGAAGGAAAGACAGAGCGGTGGGGGGAGAGGGTGGTATTTGGGTGGCTCAGTCGGTGGAGTGGGAGCCTGTGACTCTGGATCTCGGAGTTGGGAGTTTGAGGCCCACGTTGGGTGTAGAGATTACTTAAAAATAAAATCTTTGGGGTGCCTGGGTGGCTCAGTGGGTTAAGGCCTCTGCCTTCAGCTCAGGTCATGATCCCAGGGTCCTGGGATAGAGCCCCGCATCGGGCTCTCTGCTTGGCGGGGAGCCTGCATCCGCCTCTCTCTCTGCCTGCTTGTGATCTCTGTCTGTCAAATAAATAAATAAAATCTTTTTAAAAAATTAAAATAAAAAAAATCTTTTTTTAAAAGATTTTATTCATTTATTTGACACAGAGAGAGAGCAAAAGAGGGAACACAAGCAGGGGGAGTGGGAGAGGAAGAAGCAGGCTCCCCATTGAGCAGAGAGCCCATGTGGGGCTCAGTCCCAGGACCCTGGGATCATGACCTGAGTTGAAGGCAGATGCTTAGTAACTGAGCCACCCAGGCACCCCTTAAAAATAAAATCTTAAAAAAAAAAAGAGGGAAATTCAAACAGAGAGAAGGCCATGTGAAGAGAGAGGCAGAGACTGAGGTGGTGCTGTCACAAGCCAGAAAACACCTGGGTCCACCAGAGCTGCAAGAGGCAAAGAAACATTCTCCCCGAGAGCCTACAGAGGCAGCATGCCTGCCAACACTTTGTTTTCAGACTACTGGCCTCCAGGGAGGTGAGGGACACAGAGGTCTCTGGATATCTTCCCACATTTTTCACACCCACCACAGGTCTCCTCCTCCAGGGAGCTTCCTGGCTGCCCAGCAGAGGAGGGTTATTTTTTCCTTCTGCGCAGCCTGGCTGCCTAGCCTGTGTCTAGGTTGGGACCTCGCCAGGATCCTAGACTCCTGCATCCTACATCAACTGGCAGCAAATCTGTTGGTGAATGAATGAATGTGTGAATGAAGAAATGAATGGGGTTCTCCTGTGTTGATTATGTTTGGCTTCACCTTAGTCACTTTCAGCCCTGTGGCCTTTCTCAGGCCTCCCAGTATCCCCACCATCACCCCAGAACCCAGCCTCTACTGGCTCTTCCTACGGAGGTGATGGTCCCCATCTGTGTGTGACTCCAGCTGGGGACAAGCAGAAAAACTCGACTTTAAATATAGAAGGAGGAGCGCCTGGATGGCTCAGTGGGTTAAAGCCTCTGCCATCGGCTCTGGTCATAATCCCAGGGCCCTGGGATTAAGCCCCACATTGGGCTCTCTGCTCCTCGAGGAGCTTGCTTCCTCCTCTCTCTCTCTGCCTACTTGTGATCTTTATCTGTCAAATAAATAAATAAAATCATAAAGATAGATGGAGACAGGTTGCATCTTGGCTGTCACTTTTTTTTTTTATCAGTTACATTTACAGAGTATTTTCAATGCCCCAAACTGTGTATTCTCACCATAACCCCAAAGGGAAGGAAGCAGTTATTACTATCTCCTCTGGATCCTTAGCTAAATTACATCTGCAAGGGTTCTATTCCCAAATAAGGTCACGTTCTAATGTTCTAGGTGGACATGAGTTAAGTGGGGATACCACTACAGGTATTTATCCAACAGAAAGGAAGGTATGGTTTTACCAAAGACATGAACTCAAGTGGTCATAGGAGCCCCAAATGGAAATATCCCAGAGGTCTGTCAACAGGTCAGTGGGTAAGCAAGCAGTGACACAATCACACAATGAAATACTATACAGCAAGGAAGAAGAACAAAGCACCACCATGTACATCCCACAGGTGGATCTCACCAATGCTGAGTTAAAGAAGCAGGCACAAAGAGGACACACAATATGACTCTGTTTATGTACAGTTCACACATAGGCCATGTTAACCTGTGACAGGTTGGGGCCACGGGGGACAGGTCATCACGGATGAAAGGCTATTACCACAAAGAGGCACAAGCACTTAGGGTGATAGAAACATTCTGTATCTTGGCGATGGAGGAACAGGGAGGTTTACATTTGTCAAAACTCGTTGAACTGGGCATTTAAAAATGGTTGTGTCATTGGATGTAAATTACGTCTCATTAAAGCCGACTTATTAAAAAGCAAACAAAAAATGAAACTGGTCAGATGGAGCCAAGGTGATAGAGGTCAGACCCAGGGCTACCAACTGGAAGAGGACCGGGGCTGGGGGAATGATCTGTATTTGGGTCACAGAAGTATAAACATTCATGGAACTGTGAAATGGGCACACCTTGCCATTTGCAGATGACACCTTGATTAAAAAGAAAGACCCTGAGGTTCAGAGAGGTAAGTAACTCTCCCAAGGCCCCAGCAGGAGAGCATCAGAGTTGTCCCAACTCCTGGTCTCATTCCTGACTCCTCCATTCAATAGCATAGGGGTCATAACAGAAGACTCTGTTGTATATATTACAAGGAAAAAGACAAACCTGAGACACGCAAATGGGCCAGGGATGAGGGCCTTTCTAAATGGTGGTAACTGTCATAAAGGCAATGGGCTGAGAGTGACCAGGTAGACAAGGGACTGCTTTAACTAAGGAGGTTGGGGAGACCCTCTTTGAGAAGGTGATGTCCCAGCTTTCATAAAAGCAGGAGACAGAATGGTCTAAGATGTTCTGGGACATTCCAGAACATTGTAGAAGGGCCCAGAATGTTTCAGAACATTCCAGGTAGAAGTAATGTGTAGGGTCTGAGCCTGATGCCAGAAAGAGCCTGAGGGACAGAGATGAGACCACATTGTCTGGGGTGTTGTGGGCAAGGCTTGGAGTGAGAAGGGAGAGTGTCGACAATGACGTATTGAAAGCAGCTTCCTTGGTGTGTGGGACACAGCTGTGACCGAGACTGCTAGTGTGTCACATCTGGCAGGGGGAACATCTATTAAACCAATCATCACACAAGCAAAGAAGCAATAACTTAATTGTCGACATGATAGAGGCTTGATTTGGGGCGTAGTGACTTAGAGTGCCAGGCTGAGCCCGGAGGTCAGAGGGGGATATTTGGGCTGAAGAGCTGGCCAGGAAGAGAGCAGAAACTTTTAGGCAGAGAGAACACCCTGTGAGGGGATCCTGAGGAGGGAGAGTGCCAGGAGCCACGGGGAGCCTGGCAGCACTGGGTGGGAAGGCGGTGGTAGGCAGTGTTACATGACAAAGGACCCTCCCCCCCAAGCTTCAGCTTCCCTGTTAGGCTCATTCCTGGCCCTGAGAAGGAACTGGGGCAACCCCCAGCTGGGATCCAGCCTGAACTGCCCCTCCACCTCTGCCCCAAGGGAAGGACATGAGTCCCCATCTTTTCTTTTTCTTTTTTTTAAAGATTTTTATTTATTTATTTGACAGAGGGAGCGAGAGGGAGCACAGGCAGGGGGAGCGACAGAGGGAGCAGAGGAAGCAGGCTCCTCGCTGAGCAGGGAGCCCCATAAGAAGCTAAATCCCAGGACCCTCGGATCATGACCTGAAGGGGAGGCAGACGCTTACATGACTGAGCCACCTGGGCACCCCTAGTCCCTATCCTTTCCTCCGTGTGTTTATGAGTGTCGCCAGGCACACCTTGCTCCCTCCCTCCCTTCCTGGACAGATTACCACCTCTGGGCCCAGAACTCGGGCCTGTCACCAGGGAACCAGGACCGCCAGTTGCCATAGCAACACTACACTTCAGGGACACATGGGCGCTCCTGCCTTATGCCATGACGCCAGCCACCCACCCACCTTCCATGAGGCCTGTATCAGTGCAGGAGGAAGGCACAGGAAGGGGTGGAGGGGACAACTTCCCAGATGATTCACGGAGCAGGGGGACAGACAGGGAAACTAAGGCTCAGAGGGCTCTGGAGGGAGCTCTTTCACAAGGTCCTTTCGGCTGGTGCTTCCCCCTGGGAAGAGCCCTGGACAGAGGCAGAGGGCCCTCTCATTCCTGAGACTCCAGAAGGGGCCAAGAGCTACTCAGCAGAGGAGACTGAGGGCGTTGGCTTGGCACTTGAAGTGTCTCCCCAGAGCTCCCAGGTGGTCCTGCTGGGGGATTCCTCAAAAGTCTGGGTGCTGAGGTCACATCAGATCCAATCACGCCCTTCAGAGCATCCAGTGTGAGGTAGCAAAGAAGATGATCCTAGAGCCATAAACAAGTCAATGGAGGAGAAAGACCCAGCCAATGATGAGCTGATACAAATCAGATTAAAAAAAAAAAAATGAATCCAGGGCCAGGGCCAGATTATCCAGGGAAAAGGAATTCTAGGTGGAGGGCATACCCATGCAAAGGCCCTGAGGTGCATGCTATATCAAGAAGAGAGGAAAAGAGGGAGAAGCAGACAGGAGGTGGCAGGGGCCAGGCCATGCGGGCCTTGTGGGCAGTAAGCAAAGCCCTCAGAAGGGTAGATGATATGAGTGAACATTGCTTTTCTCTGCACACACACACACACACACACACACACATACCTGGGACACCTCTAACACAGCCCCATATCTGGACACCCTGCCTTCTCAGATTCTATCCATCCCTCAAAGCCCAACCAAGTCAGCTGCTGACTCTTTGGGCAACCCTCACTCACCACATATTTGGAATGGACTCTTCGCCCCACACCACGCACCCACAGCGCTCATAGTTTCTACCCTACACCACCTGGCATTATTCATTCCACATCCATGAGCCACCCGCTCTGGCCCCAGCCTGGGGCTGGTCACCAGAGCTTCCAAAATTCATACACTAGACACACAGCAGCAAAACATACAAACAAACAAATAACAAACAAAACAAACAAACTAATTAATCTACCCTTCGGGGCTCCATCCCGAGAGAGAGGAGGGAGATGAAAAGACTGGGACCAGTCACACGTTTTTAGTTCCAAGAAGCTCGACATGAACTGGCTTAAGGCAAGAAGGGGACAGGGTGGACTTCGAGCATGTTCAATCCAGGACTTACAGCAATGGCATGAAGATGTGGTCTCTCTCCATCCCTCTGGTGGACTCTGTTGCGGTGGTAACCAATCCTCCCAGCTCAGCAACCCCAGCTAACTGCGCGGGCCTCTGTCCCAGTAAATCCCACCGGTGCCTGAGAAGGCTCGGGTCAGGCTGCTGGGCCTCCCCTAAGCCACGCAAGCTTGGTCACACCAAACCAGAGCTCAGTTAGGAAGGAAGAAAAGAGGGGCGCCTGGGTGGCTCAGTTGGTTAAGCGTCTGCCTTCAGCTCAGGTCAGAATCCCAGGGTCCTGAAATGGAGCCCAGCATTGGGCTCCTTGCTCAGCAGGGGGTCTGCTTCTCTCCGTCCTCTCCCCCTACTTCTCCCTCTCCACTGCCCCTGCTTGTGTTCCCTCTCTTGCTGTTTATCTGTCAAATAAATAAAAGAAAAAAAAAAAGAAAGGAAGGAAGAAAGAAGAGAGCAACAAGTGCCAGGTAGATTCCTATCAAATCCATGACAGTTTTCCAAGCAGAAGGAGCAGCTACAGCAAAGGCCTCGAGGCTGGACGGCTGGTTGGTGTTGATGTTACCACAGGAAACAGTGAGGATAGGACCCATTTTATCCTCAGACCAAAAGGTAGGAGGGATATAACAGGAAAGGTGGCTGCCAGCTTGGAGAGTATTGAAAACATTTATTTTTCTATTTTTTAAGGTTTTATTTATTTATTCACTTGAGAGAGAGAGAGACGGAGAGAGCATGAGCGGGGGGAAGAGAGAGGCAGATGGAGAGAAAGCAGCAGACTCCCCACTGAGCGTGGAACCAGACAGACACAGAACTCGATCCCAGCCGAAAGCAGATGCTTAACCAACTGAGTCACCAAGGTGTCCCTACTGAAAGCCTTTAAACACAGAGCGGGGGGTCCTGGCTGGCTCAGTCCGTAGAGCATGAAACTCTTAATCAATCTCGGGATTGTTAATTCGAGCCCTGTGTTAGGTGTAAAGATTATTTAAAAATAAAAATCTTGGGGCACCTGGGTGGCTAAGTCAGTTAAGTGTCTGTATTTGGCTCACATCCTGATCCCAGGGTCCCGGAATCGAGCCACTTGATGTGCTCCCTGCTGGGCAGGGAGTCTGCTTCTCTCTCTGCCTCTGTCTCTTCCCTGCTCGTGCTCTCTCTCAGATAAATAGATAAAATCTTCCCAAAAGTTTATTTATTTATTTATTTGACAGAGAGAGAGAGGGAGAGAGATCATAAGTAGGCAGAGAGGCAAGCTGAGAGAGGGGGGGAAGCAGGCTCCCTGCTGAGCAGAGAATCCGATGCAGGCTTGATCCCAGGACCCTGAGATCATGACCTGAGCCGAAGGCAGAGGCTTAACCCACTGAGCCACTCAGGTGCCCCAAAATCTTCCAAAAATTTTTTAAAAGTAAATTAATAAAAGGGAAACAGGAAATAGGTGGCGTCCAAGGGTAATAGAGAGTCGGGGGTCAGGAAAGGAGGGACAAGATCTAACTCCATGTAGGGAGTAGACTTGACCGGGTGAGTCTGCTTCTAAAGTCTGAGAAACAGGGAGTCATTCAAGCAAAAATAATTAATAATCACCTGCTCCATGCCAGATCGCATATGAGACCCTTGGGAACTGCCTTCATGGAGTTTTTAAAAATTACGTTAAAGCAAGCCAACCTTGGGAGTGCCTGGGTGGCTCAGCGGGTTAAGCCTCTGTCTTCAACTCAGGTCATGATCTCAGGGTCCTGGGATTGAGACCTGCACCGGGCTCTCTGCTCAGCAGGGAGTCTGCTTCCCTGTCTCTCTCTCTGCCTGCCTCTCTGTATACTTGTGATCTTTCTCTGTCAAATAAATAAATAAAATCTTTAAAAAAAAAGAGCAGGCCAACCTTGAAACAAGTGATTATTAATTAGCTATGAATGTTGTAAATGTAGGGGCAGGAGTTGAACATGGGGATAACAGGGGATGCTGGCCCACTCTGAGAGGCCAAGATGTCTTTTGCTGAGGAGGAGCCCTTTCAGATGAGAACTCGGGCAAACCAGGGCCATGAGGGAGTTCTTGGCATAGGGACATGCAAATGCAAAGGTCCTGGGGCAGGAAAGAACAGGGTGGGCTCCAGGAAGCCAGACAGAAGCACTGTGGCTGGAGCACAGTGAGCGATGGGGAAAGCCTCCATAGATGTGGTTGGAGATGTTTGTGTGGCCAGATTCGGGGCATGCCTCACTGGTACATGTAGAGGTTTGGACTCCTGAGTGACTCAGTCAGTTAAATGTCCAACCACTGATCTCAGTTCAGGTCTTGATGTCAGGGTCGTGAGTTCAAGCCCCGCATTGCACTACACACCGGGTGTGAAGCCTACTTAAAAATAAATAAATAAAAGTTAAAAATTTAAAAATAGGAAAACCTGGGTGGCTCAGTCAATTAAGCTTGGCTCAGGTCATGATCCCATGGGATCGAGCCCTGCATTGGGATCCCTGCTCAGCTGGGAGTCTGCTTCTCCCCCTCCCTCCTGCTCATGCTTTCTCTCACTACCTCTGTCTCTCTCAAAAAAATATTTTTTAAAAAATTAAAATTACAATTAAAAAATTAAAAATTTGGGGGCGCCTGGGTGACTCAGTAAGTTAAGCATCCAGCTCTTGATTTCAGCTCAGGTCCTGATCTCAGGGTAATAAGATCAAACCCCACATTGAGTTCCTCGCTCAGTGGGAAGCCTGCTTGAGATTCTCTCCTCTCCCCTCCCCTAAAATAAATAAACCTTAAAAAAACTGATTAAAATATGTGATATATTTGTTTTACCACCACCACCAAAAAAAAAAAAAAAGGATAAACCTTACATGTACACTAACCCTAACCAAATAAAATGAGAAATGAGGTACTTCAGCCATATTGGCCGCATAGCAAGGGACCCATAAGGCCACGTGGCTGGGGGTGTTGCAGACATAATAGTTCCATCATTCCAGGAAGTTCTACTGGGCGGCACTGGTCTTCAGCTGCTTCTTACCTCTGCCCAGGTATCATTTCTTGGTGACATTCCAAGGGGGTGCCTTCAAACCCCACCAGGACCCAGAACAATACCTGGGGGGGGTGCGAAATTGTCTTTGAATGTTGGATGGTGATGTTCATGGTATCACGCAGGGTCCTGGCAGGAAGTAGGAGCTACTCAGAAAGGATGCCTCGGAAGTTGTAGTGAAGGTGTGGGCAGGGTTGGATAACAGACAGGAAGGGCGCACCACCCCAGGTGAGCAGCGGTGGGGAGCTGTGACCAGGCACAGGCTGAAGGTTGGAGGATGTAGGGAGGGACACCAGGAGAGAAACACCCCGACTTCTCAATCTTCCCTCCTCCTACCTCTTGCCTGTGCTGATCCCCACCCACCCCCATCCCCTCCCCAGCTGACTCTAGCAGAAGGCACAGAGCCTAAGTGGATCTCCGGGGACACAAGGCAAGGTGAAGGGTGGATGGCTGATAATCAGTCCTACCTGATTCCCTCTAACATCCCACCCCCACCCACCTGTCACCCATAGGCCTCCATTGGCCTGTGAAAACCTTCATCCCACTGACCACCCCACCCCTCATCCGAAACTCTCCCCAGGAATCTCTGATTGCTAACGATAGACACCACTCCAGTTGACTGAAGCTAAAAGGGGATTTTTCTGGGAGGATCTCCAGGAGTCTGCAGAATGGACAGGAAGGATAGAAAGCCAAGGCCATGGCCTCATCAGGGTAGGCTGCTCCTCTCCTGCAAGGTTGTTCTCAAATGAGAAGTACAGGGCAAGGTCAAGTCTGGATCCCTTGGATAGGGAAGGGGCTAGGACCCACTGTCAATGCCCCGAAGCTGCCCCTGACAGAGCTCTGCCCCACGCCTGAAAGAAAGGGGAATGGAAGCCAGATGACGGCAACATTAACCAAACATCCTCCTCAAGATTCGACCTGTGAATTTCAGAGGAGGGACCCCAAAAGGGAGGCATGAAGGGGTGCCGACCCATCTGGCCCAAGCAGGTAACAAAGACCACTTTTCCGGGGACATCCCTAGTCGGAAGTGTGGGGCAGGCTGGGCAGCAGCAGAGGCGCTGTCCTTCCTGAAGCCATGGGGAGTTCCCAGGGCGGTCCCCAACTCAGAAAGGGCCAAGTGGACTAGGGCCATGACCATGCTCAGGCTATTCTCCCAAGGGCAGATGAAAAGATAAACAGAAGTAGGCTCAGTCCAAAATATCTTTTATATACATGGTTTATTCCTCCCGACCCCCATGCTGCAAACAGCCTCAGCAGCCCTCCCAGCTTGGACATGCCCACCACCAACTCTCGCAGGGGCCTCTTCTCTTAGGACTGGATCTCTGGAGGTGAGGTGGGGGAAAGGAGGGTGCCCTAGCACAGGGTGGTTCCCCTGTGCCCTCAGCCCCCACCAAGGGAGAAAGGAGGAAGGAGGGAGGCAGCACAGAACTGGGGTTTGAATACTCAAGAAGCTACAAGATAGAAGGCAAAAGTAGAAAGCTCTGGGGAAGGGGGGAGCAAGGAAGGACCAAGGCCAGATCCCGCCCCCCCACCCTTTGGGGGCATGGCGATCCCAGGACTCAGAGGGACAAGGAGTGGGATTGGAGAAAGAAGAAGGATGGGGGAGTGGAGGAGTCCAAGGATGGTCCTACCCTGACCTGGACTCCTGGGCACAGGACAAACGAGGCCCAAGGAGCCCCTGCACTGGGTGATGCACAGGCTGATCGAGACCTACAGCTTGGTCAGGTCCAGCTTCAGCTTGTAGGGTGGGGGGCTGTCCCCAAAGGCATGCGACGGGGGAGGATACAGGGGCCAGTCTGGCTCTACCATGAAGCCCTTGTGCTGCTCCAGGGTCAGGGGCTGCAGGGAGAGGAAGAGGGAGGGAGGGAGGGCTACTGAGCTCCCACCCTGCCAAGGCTCCTTCCCACCCTGATCTCAGGTCACCCCAGCTAAAGATTGGCATTACCCACCCCCAACTTAATAAGGAAGTAGAGCAAGTTGCCCAGTGTCACACAAGGAGTCAAGGACCTTGTCGCCTGGGGAGAGCAGGCAGCCCAATTCAGGGCCAAGGAGCGGCCCTTCTCCCACCCCTTCACCAGGTCCCACCCACCTGGAACTTGAGGTGCTGGCCAGGTGCGGTCACCAGGGTGGAGCAGCTCAGCCACAGCATCACCAGCACGGAAAGGAAGAGGCAGCAGGCCAGGATCCAGCGAGGGAGCCCCGAGCGCCTGACCAGCCCAGAAGGCAGGCTCAGCGGTTCCAGTGGGCTTTGGGAGATCCTCCCCTCCAGCTACACTCCCATCCCCCCGCCCAGGGCCCTACCACCCACCGGGACATGCAACTGAGGAAGTCGTTGTCCTGCAGCTCATCGGATTCCACCTTGGCCTTACTGCTGGTCTTGACTCGGATCTTGGCCTTCCTTACCTTGTCCAAGGGGCCTACGGGGTCTGAGAGATAGGTCATCTCTTAGTGGCCCCCAGGCCTTCCCCAAGAGACCATGGCAGCCAGGAGAGGAGAAAGGAGACCAGGACCTAAGGCAATGTGGCAAGGAGTCCTGGAAGAGATCAGAACCCTGGGAAATGGACCGTGGCATCCTAGGAAATTGACCATGGAACCGGGGAGCCCTAGGAGTTGGACCACGGAACCTAAGAAGATGAATCACAAAGCCCTGGGAGACAGACCATGGAACCCTTGGAGGTGGACCTGGGAAGCCTGGGAGAAGGATCGTGAATCCCCGGAGAAGAATCACAGAACCCTGGAGATGGACTGTGGAATCCTGGGAAACAGACCACAGAATCATGGGAGATGGATCATGGAACCCTGGAAGATGGACCAAGGAACCCTAAGAGTTGAGAGATGAAATCCCAGGGCTCATTTGCCACAAGGATTCATTATGGGAATGGAGCTACCTGTGGAAGGAACATTGGTCTAGCCTCGGACCTTACCCACGTGCACCTCCAAGGCTTCAGGGTGGGATCCCCGCCAGGTCACCTCTACACGCTGTAGACGGGCCCCCTCGTGCCCCAGGCTCTCTACCACAGGCTGGGTCTGGGTCGGCAACAAGACAGCACAGAAGAGCCATTTAGAAAGGCACCACCTTGGCCCTGGGAAGCACATCTCTGTGTCCCCTGTAGGTTACATTGTCCCATGCCCAGCTGACACATAGTTCCACGATGCAGAGGGAACCCTTCTGTGGGGCTGTGGTTCCCTGCTGCTGCGGGCATCTCAGTGTGGACCCAATCCTTTAGCTCCTGAAGTAGGGGAACGCTATCTAGGCCAATAGAATCATGGGGATTGGGTGAGAGATGGTCACATGACCCAGCCAGGGCCAATCAGAGTAAGTCTCCATTGAGTTAAAACTTCAGAGATGTTATACCCTAGCCTGTTATTCCCTAGCTTTCCTGGGAATGCAACCACCACAAAGGGAAGCAGACTCAGGAGGGGAGTGAGACAGTGAACCCCTGAATCTAGTTGGGTCCGAACATTGATCACCCGAGGACTTTGCATCCCATGAGCCAACAGCCAATGCATCCCACCTTCTTAACCCCATCACCCACCTACCGCGCTGGCACTGCCCCGGCCACACCCCTCACCTGGAACACCACCACCTTCCCATTGTCGGTCTGCAGGTAGTACGTCCAGGTGGAGGAGACAAAGCCTTGGGCCGAGTTGACAAGGTCATTGCAGAGGGTGGAAAACAAGTCCAAGAGCGAAAGGGCCCCACTTGGAGCTTCCAGGACCTTTCTCTGCCAACGGAAGGCCCAAGGCACAGACATGTCACCAAGGGAGAGGAGTGAGCTGAGAGAGTTTGCTGGGACCAGAATTTGCTAAGTGGTTTGGGGCAATGGGGTTTGATGCCATGAATGCGGTCTTTGGCTTGCTGTTGCCCTTGGAGAAGGGGATTGCCCTCTCTGAGCCCTAAAATGGGGATGATTCTCTTCCATCGTGAGGTTGTTATGAGAGTTCAGTTAAACGATGGCACAGCACCAATGTGTAATACATGGTAGCTGCTGTTATTAAAAATTTCACATCCTCACTCTTATTTTGACAGCATCAGGAGAGAATTCAGAACAGGAAGGAATGATATAGTACAGCGTGCTTTTGTGAACAATGAAGGCCTGGAGTGGGTGGAGGAAAATGGGTGAAGGCGAGCAGCTTTCTGGGCAATCTTAGTTCAGGGGTCTCTGGCTGTGTTAAGTGGTTTCCTGTGCCTTAGTTTCCCCTAACACAGTGTTTCCTAGACTCACTCATGGACGTGATGGGTGAGCAGTTGTCATCTCTCCCTGGAGTGGGGGAGTAGCTCCTCCCTGAAACTTAATTCTGAGGGGTCCCCTCCCCATGACATTGGCCACCTGTTCACCAAAAGGAAAGTGCTTAGACCAGCACCTGGCATACAGTAGAGGCTCAACAAAGTTAGCTCTGATAACACTGAAGATGGGTGAGGTGAGGCGTGGTCACAGCCTTAGTGGTAATGGCTCTAAATCCTAGGTCTTGCCCAGCCCTAACTATGTGACCTTGGGCAGTTGCTTTGTGGGCATGAAATGAGAGTGACACTGTCCCAGGTGCCTCTAGGTGGCATGAGGAATTTGAGATAGGCTGTTTTTGGGCCTGGACCAGGACCAATGACTGATAAGCACGAGCTGTTTTCTGCCATTTACTCCTTGCATGGTGGTGGGAGGGGAGGGTCCTTCCCATATCACAGAGATGATTACTGAGGCTTGAGGCAAGACAAGACTCCATCGAGAATCCCTAGTAAGCCCAGAATGGACGACAGAGCCTGGGAGACTCAGGACATGAGTGCAGATTTAGGGAGAAGAGAAAGGACGGGGGATGTTCCCAGGGCCACAAGTGGGAGGCTGCCCACCTTCTGTTCTGGTTCAGGCTCAGGTTCAGGCTCCGGCTCCGGGTTCTGACTCCAGCAGCCCTCGCTGCAGGCCTGTTGCTCTGTCTCCTTCACATAGGCCTCCACACACGCTGGGGGTGGGAGGAGGTGGGGACAGGGCAGGAGGGGTGACTAGAGAGTGACCCTTCCCAAGCCACCTCACCCCACCCTGGCCACTGCACCACACACACCCCCGCCCCCCCCCCCAGGGCCCTCACCTGCTTCACACTCAGTCTGGGTGGCGTTAGGCTTGGAGCTCCTTGCCACAAATCGACAGATGGAGAAGAGGCGGCAGCCGCGCTCACAAGCACTGATCAGGACAGCCCTGTCATACTCATTGGGGGACTCAGAAGGGTCCTCCTCCTCCAGCTCTGCCTGGGAGAGGGGACATGGGGTTCAGGCCAGGGGGAGGGGTAGTGGGAGGTTTGCACTGGAAGCACAGGCTCAGAGCAGGAGATAGAAGATTTGTTGTCCTCTCCCTCCTCCTCCCTTCCCCCTCACCCCCCACCGCTGCCCAGATCCAGAGTTATTGAGGTGGGGAGGGGAAGGCTAATATTAGTAGGGCTTCTTAGCTCTGAGGAAAGGAGAGGGGAATGGACCGTGGAGGACACTGGATTTGGGCAATGGTTGTAAAATGGATGAGTTGGAGAGAAATGCTTCTCCCTCCCCACCACACCCCACGCCAAGGCTTCACGGGAGGAAGACAGAGATTGAGGGGAATTCTCAGGCCTGAGGAAGGAGGGAGGAGGTAAGAGGAGGAGGTTTGTCATCTTTTCTGGCCTGGGAAAATGGAGATCCAGCTGGTGGATGAGCATGTGAATGGGGGCTGGTAGCTAGCTCTTGGGGAGGGTAGGGAAGAGGATGTGGAAGGAGGAGGAAGAGGAGGAGGAAAAGAGAAAGAGGAGGAGGGGAAGGAGGAGGAGGAGAGGACCATCAGACCGAGGGAGGTGGGGGATGGGCGCCCCGAGGGTCTTTGCGCAGCAGTGCACAACCAGAGCCGGCAAAGTGGCCTAAGAAGGCTCGATCCCTTCTCCTTTCCTCCCTTGGAAGGACCCCCCCCCCCCCCCACCCCCCCATCCTCGGAAGGGATTGGCTCCCCCAACCCCCCCCCCATCAGAGGGATCCCCCCCCAGTCCTTCCCCCGCGGGAGGAACAACCCCCATCTCCTTCGGAGAGACCCCCGACCCCAGCGCTCGCCTCGATAGAAAGGACCCCAATCCCTCCCTCACCAGATGGACCCACCTCCATTGTTGAACCCCCATTTCCGACTCCTTCCCGCTCGAGGAACCCCTATCTCGCGCTCGCAACGGAGGGAACCGCATCCCCAGCCCCTCCCCCACCGGAGAGATCGCCGTTCCTTTGGCTGGCGCAGCAAGCGCTTCACCTGCGAGAGCTGCGGACCAGGATAGCGGTCGCGGCACCGCAGCTGGCAGCTCTGCGTATCCCCGAGCTGCGGGGCGAAGGGGTCGCGGGCGGGAGGCGCGGGAATGGCAGGTGGAGGCTGCAGCAACAGCAGCAGCAGCAGCGGCGGCATCAGTAAGACCAAAGCCATGGCCGTGCCCGGAGCGAGGGGCTCGGGGGACGCCGGCTCCTGGCAGGCACCGAGGATGCAGCGGCGGCGGCGGGGACCGGGTAGCTGACGTCACCCGAGCGAGGCAGCCTGGGAAGGGCGGGCGGGGGATGCGGAGAACGGGCGGGGGAGCCGCGCTGCTGCACCGTCGGGGTGCGGGCGGGGCGGGGCAGGTGGACGGTGATCCCCGCCGCCTGTCCCATCTCCAGGGTGCCATGACACCTCCCTCGTATCCACGGGCAGCATCTCCGCCAGCTCTATGGGGCCAAAAGGAAAAATATAGGGTGGTGGGATGGGGTGTCTCTTGGCCAGGGGATTCAGGGAGGGCCTCCCCGAGGTGGCAAAATTTGAGCTGGCTTCGCGGGGAGGGCAATCCAGGCACAAGGAACAGAGAGTGCCCCGAGGCGGGAAAGAGAGTGTTGGAAGAGGAGGTAAGAGGGCGGTGATGCTGGAGCTAGACACTGGAGATGGAGCGACATGAGAGAGGGTCGCAGCGCTGGGGCAGAGAAGGCCTCTGAAAGGTCTGTGGCATCGTGTCCCTTGCCACCCAAGTGAAAGGGGTGGCAACTTTGTAATTGGTTTGCCTCCTGTAGGAAGCCCTCCCAGGCCCTTCAAGGTCCCCCCAGCCTTGCCCCCTTCTGGACCAGCCCTGATCCACTGGCCTGGGGGATTTAGCGCTGTCTACCCTCCAACGGGGGGCCTCTCGGCCGGGGACCGAGTGGGAGGGGACACAGAGGTGTAAGTAGGAACAGGGTGAGAGTGCTGCTTAAAGTCCTAATTCTTGTGGGAAAACTCGGGACAGGGACACTTCTGGCTTCCATAACAGCCACACTCCAAGGTGATGGATTGGAGCCCCATGAATCTCAGTTTGAGAGGTTTCCCTAGCTTCCTCTCTGCCAGGCAAGGTAGCGGGGGGGGGGGGGGGCCCCCC